>NC_085137.1:402879361-403142805 GCF_035046485.1 Aedes albopictus
TAAATTGGAACCGACTGCTTTTAGCAAGCTCGTGCTCCATTTCATTCCCGTCAATGCCACAGTGACCTGGAACCCAGTATAAGTTCACTGAGTTCCCTTGGCACAGCCTGCGCAGTGAAAGAATGCATTCCCAGACAAGCTTTGAAGTGCATTTGTAAGCGCACAATGATTTTTATCGGAGAAAACATATATATTTTCATATCTGTATTTTCTCTCAAGAATCTCTGCTTGAAACACCCGTAGGATAGTGTCCCATCACTACTGAAATTTGTATTCCAGGGCCGTAGATTCCTGCTCCCGTTTTTATTCCAACTTTTGAGCCATCTGTAAAGAATTTGATTGACCCTTGACGAACAGTGCGACCTCCGACTTCCCAATCTGCACGAGTTGTTTCGTGCAACTTCTAAGAAACATCATGGTTCTCCACAGGTTTCATCCAGTCTTTAATGATTTCCATTACTGACCTATTTTGGAAGTGTTGTGAAATGCTCAGGTAACCTACAAGATCACCTGGCATAAACTTTTCAACTCGTTCAAGTCTCAGCAATTCCTTTTTCTGCTTCTAATTGAACGTACTCGTGCAAAGGCAGCAGATTGAGAATTGCATCTAAAGCTTTTGATGGAGTGATTCGCATCGCTCCAGTAACAGCAACCCGAGTAGAAAAGAATTGCAAAATAATGCCATGTTTTACCATTAAAACAGTATTACTAAATGGCAAAATTTACCATTGGTTTGTTTGAAATAAGTGACAAAAGGGAAAAATATAAAAACTGACATTGTTCGATGAAATAGAATGTCAAATTTTGGCATTACAATGGCAAACCAAGAACAAAAAAATATAAGGTTGGGAATTGCAAAATATACCATTATTGAGTTATTGAGAACAGAACAGTAACATAATTTGTTATTCTCTTGGCAACTGAAAAAAGGATAAATGTAGTTGTTTATTCCAATAACAAAATAAAAATCTTATAAGTTTTCCGGAAGGAATGTAATTGTAAACAAATCACAAGTCTTACCATTAGAATAGATAAATTTCAAATTTTGTCATTATGTTATTCTTAATAAGTGCAGCAAAAAGGGCGTGGTTCCATCAAACTCGCAAGATATCAACAATGTCTCATCAATTACAAAATTAGTTATGATAGTAAAATTAAACATTCAGTAGTTATTCTGCCAATTTTTAAATCATTTAGTAAATGACAAACGAATGGCATATTTTGATATGATATCAAATTATGCTATTGACATGATATTTTAAGCTCTTCATGAAGAACTCATGAATGTCAAAATAAGTTATAGGGCACTGCATACGGCGGTTGCTATGATATTTTTTTCTAAGTCTTTGACGTTTCGTGGCCTTGTTGTTTACGATTCGGACTTAGAGAAATTTCGTCGGCTTTCCTTAGGCAGTGTGAATAAATTCAAAAGGTGAGTTTGCGCGCACTGAGTAGTGTGCTAATTTAATACTTACTGCTAAGATTTCACCAAGAGCTTCTCCTGGAATTCCTTCAGAAACTATCAGCAGTTTACAGGAGCGTCCCGTCTACAATGTCCATTCCGGTATCGCTGCCCACAGGACTGCGGATCGACGATTCACGCCGACAATGTCCAAAGTTCCAAATCAACTTGGATGTGCAGCAACTTAGAAGTTTCGGTGATGGCCTCCGACAACAGAATTATCATCGAAGGCAATCCGACGAGAAGCAGGACCATAGAAATCCTTGTAGTAACTTCTAGATAAATCTCAGAAGGAACTCCCAGAGAAATCTCAAACGAATTCCTGGAGGAATATCTGAAAAAATAAATAGATTTATTATTAAATATTGATAAA
Source organism: Aedes albopictus (assembly GCF_035046485.1). Classification (NCBI taxonomy): domain Eukaryota; kingdom Metazoa; phylum Arthropoda; class Insecta; order Diptera; family Culicidae; genus Aedes; species Aedes albopictus. Next base: position 402,881,197 of record NC_085137.1, read on the forward strand.
TAAATTCCGGTAGGAATCTCGCGAGGAGTTGCTGGAGAAATCCAGGAAAGCACTACCGAAAGAATGCCAAATGGAACTTCTTAAGGCATCCTTAAAATTAAAACTCCTGGAAGGATCCCAAAGCAACCTCCGATGGAATCCTGAATAAACCACTGGAAGAATCTCAATGAGCAATCCCAGAAGGAATTCCCGTAGGAATCCTGGAATACATTTTTGGAGAAGCAAGGAATTCCTGGGGTAATCTCAGATGAAATTCCTAGAGGAATCCCAAAACTCTTGGGGAAGGAAAGTTCTGGAGGACTTCTGGCAAGAACTCCAAGAGGAATCATAGTTGAAACCGTTTTAGGGATCTTAGAAGAAACTCCTGGAAGAATCCCAGAGGGCATTTCCGATGGAATCCTAAATAAATCCTTAGAAGAATCTCAAGAGGAACTCCCTCAGATACAGCAGAAGGAATTCCTGGAGAATCCCAGATTAATTTTCTGGAGAAATCGCGGAAAAAATCCTGAAGGAACCCCGAAAGGAATCTGGGAATGAATTCAATCACTAATCTTTTATTCAGCTAAACATTAACAAGTCCTGTGCGAACAAAGTGTCCTGACCGTGCAAATTGTTACAACAGCGAAACCTCGACCACCACTCCACTAAGATACGTGGGCAATACTATCCTTCTTCTTGCCTTCTTCTCGTGATCGGCACATCGGCACCGATTCTCTTCAGCGGTTGACCTGTCGAAACAATCGGAATCGACTTGTGGCCTTCCGCATCCGAAACCGCTTGCTTCGTAGCCGAAATCGTCAAGATGCCGTCCGATGAAATCGACGAGTTGATCTGGTTGGAATCGTGTTCCGGTGGAAGGGTGTAGCGCTGAATGAAGCACTGGGAGATGTAGGTAGCCATGATCGTCCTGCTTCTCGTCGGATTCCATTCGATGATAATTCTGTTGTCGGAGGCCATCACCGAAACTTCTAAGTTGCTGCACATCCAAGTTGATTTGGAACTTTGGACATTGTCGGCGTGAATCGTCGATCCGCAGTCCTGTGGGCAGCGATACCGGAATGGACATTGTTGACGGAACGCTCCTGTAAACCGCTGATAGTTCCTGAAGGAATTCCAGGAGAAGCTCTTGGTGAAATCTTAGCAGTAAGTATTAAGGGCGGACGGGACGGTCGGGTAAATATCCGCCATTGCTCTGTTGCTACTAAGATGGTAATCTCAGATTCTACTTCATATTTTGCAACAAAAACCTATCATTGTGTATGCTCACTTGCACTGCACATGCTGATTGTTTTTTCATAATCTTCAGTGCAATGGAATTTGAGTTTACCATCTTCAAAATCGCGAGGCAAATTGTTAGAAAGAGAGGCAAGATAGGAAAAATAACACGGCGTCCCGTTTCACCTTAAATTAGCACACTACTCAGTGCGCGCAAACTCACCTTTTGAATTTATTCACACTGCCTAAGGAAAGCCGACGAAATTTCTCTAAATCCGAATCGTAAACAACAAGGCCACGAAACGTCAAAGACTTAGAAAAAATATCATAGCAACCGCCGTATGCAGTGCCCTATGACAATAAAATTTGTTATAGGGCACTGCATGAAAATCTCTCCCTATCATTCACTCTTACAGAAATTTTGTAAACAACAAGGCCACGAAACGTCAAAGTCCCATACAAAATCAAAACAGTGCGGTGCCCTATTATTTTGTTTTTGGTTTGCCAGGTACCCTCTCTCTTATGTCGAATTCGTTTTTAAACCTGGGTTGGAACTGGATCGGCGGAAAATGTGTAAACAAACAACGTCAAACAAACTTTAGTACAAGCGAAACCGAAGTCGGGTTGGGGTTGAAGCTGTGATCTGATCCAGTTCCAACCCAGGTTGGAACTGAATCAAAAACGAAAACGACATTAGCCAGTTCAAGGAACTGCTACCGAATATCACTACGGATTGCCCGATCCGGTGGTAAAAGTCCACCAAACAGGCGACTCCTAATTCATGGTGCCAAGTGGCCTAAGTTAGGGTAACCAATATAATTTGGACGCCCATATATTTTGAACCCCCTGGGTCGTATTATCATAATTTTCACATTTCTTCATTAAAGAGATGACGAAAGTTTTTAGAATCATTCGCTTAATAAGATTATTCTGCAAGAGCAGCAATCATTTCCTCACTGGAAATAGGGGAACTTACGTATTTTCGGCCGTTTTGTTCTCTTCGTCATGGGGGGTTTTTTGGAACCTGTTGATCTCAAAGTTGGCCTCAAATCCTTCCCAACCAAGCTGAGTTATATGCCCAAATTTCAGGCAATTTGGACCACAAAAAACCCCCATGACGAAGAGAACAAACCTGCCGATAATACCCTTTGTCACCCTATCATTATTTGCCTTGAAATTATTTTTTGTTAATCTCGTCATCCGTGCGAGTGTCTCGGCATGTTTACGAAAAGAGAAAGTGGTGCTGGGGAAACTTGATGATGTAAACAAAAACATTTATCATTCTAGCGCATTAAATTCACAAAGTTCGTCTAATCATCCTTTGTCAATCAAGTAATTAGGATGTGCTCCAGCATATCCAAGTGGCAGACTCTTCCAAAATAGTTTCAAGTGGGTTTAAACACCTTATATATATATATACTTAAGAGGGTCCAAAATAAATCGGGGTGTCCAAAATAGTTAAAACTGATGCTTCAAAAATCAGTTATTTTCATCAAATTTTCAGCCAGAAATGACCGTGTGGATATTTTTAACGGATAGTGAAGGCTTTTACGGTTATACCAACATCATCATTATGTGTAACACCCTCTGAATCTGTTTGATTTTAGCTTAAATTCAAACTAATGTCCTCTAGGGGTCCAAAATACGACCGTTACCCTACCAAGCAAGCGTATAACTTTTTTCACAAGCATCGGATCACTTAGAGCACCTTTAACGGTGCGCTTCTATAGCCCGTTTGGCAGCCCTCCATCATTGCAGAAAACTTTACCGGTCGCTGCTGGATGCGCTCGCAAAATATAGTAGCGGGACAGTTGCGCTGCTAAAAATGTTATGGAAATATGACAGCCCTCCCGATACGAACAATTTTATTGCTACCGGTGTGGAAAAGAGTGGTTAAGTCAAAATGGTAGCGCTGCGCGGGTTGCTCGAATAGTAGCCGCCGTTAATGTTGCTCTTAGCGGTCTTCGAGAAAGGTTGGTTATATTACTCTCCTTTTTTATTTCATGAAGAATAACGTCACGAGAAATGAACAACTTCTTCTTTTGAGGATCCCAATTCTGTATTCGCTTGTGGCATACTCAACCATGTGTTCTTCTCTGACACCCTTTTCATTGTTTTGGTACATGCGTGTGGACAAATGATCCAAGCACTCGGAGATTGCCCATGTTCGACTTTCGAGAGTACCACATCTCGTAGGGTGTCTTCACAACTTTCAAAGCATACTACCGTGAGAGCACCATATTATAGACAGCTCCATATTCTGAACAGTCGGCTTACACAAAATAGATTTTCCTTTTATGAAGCATATACAGGGTGTTAGGTTCCTGAGTGCAAACTTTTTGAAGGGTGATAGAGGACCATGATTGGTGAAAAAATTGTTCTACGCATATGGTCAAATCTCAACCGTTACGTAGTTATTGAACTCCCCATGTTTTTGACTCTTATTGCCTAAACTGGCTATAACTTTAAAATGGTCAAACTTATCGCAGTTTTTTTAAACTTATTCCAAAGATTATTGAATTTTCTATCAAATGGCATCTTTGAACCGATTGGTTTAGTTAAATAACTAAGTTTTCTAGAGCAAAATAGCTAAAAATAGTGTGTTTTAATTTGTTTATGTCAATTATCTTTGAAACATGCGTAATAAATTAAAATTCTTTCTTTGGCAAAATTGTGGTCCCTGTTCCACTCTACAATTCGTTCTTTGACGCCAAACTTCTAACTCTTATCGTTTTCTTGCAATTTCGATTTAAACGTCGCATTTCAGATCATAAATATGCAATCATCATGGTAAGCACTTTTTTGCGCACTGTGCCGTACATTTAAATCAGGTGGGGCTGGCTCACCGACACTTCCGGTCCGCTTTAGTGCTTTATGCATCATTGTGGCCAGGTGTTGCTCTAGTTTTTCCAACTGTATTGTAAAGCATGAGCGGTGATCCTTGGCATTCTTGAGTAAATTGGGGTAGGTTACTCGAAATGTTGATCGATCACCGATTATTGCTGGCAGATGCAGTGGAAAGTTTGTCTTAATACGTATCAATCGTATCTGACAAACGAGAAAAACTGACTTCACTGATTACCTGTCTCTGAGCCAAATTTGGTATAGAGTCTTCAGTCTCCGATTAATCGCTTCATGGTTGATACAGGTTTTTAATCCAATGGGTTACATAGCCGCTATCCGAATGAAGAGAGTAATGTTCCGCGTAATATATCACAAATCGAAAGAGGTACGGTACATTACGTGGAGCGGATATACTGAATTGGGTACCAGACCAAGTCCCTGCTGGGTGGCGCTAAATAGGTGAGCCATAGACAATAGAATCGTCAATGTCGTAGGGCATAGTATGTGACTATTGTCGAAACAACACTATTTTTGGTCATTGTCTAACTAAGCGCATAACTATGTTAGGGTCAAGATTAGGATTATTTTTGGTCGTTGTCCACTAAGCGCATAACTATGTTAGGGTCAAGATTAGGATGAAATCATTGGTAAAATATAATAACACTTTTTAGTTTGTGTAGTTAGTTGAACTAGTGTAAACTTTTTATTGGGACATTTTCTGTAGGTTTATTCTGGACTACAATGCATTAGCTGCCCTTTAACTGAATTATTTTATAACAGTAAACAACATTATTCCTTCTTGATAAAAGATGTATGGACATAGAATTGCCAAACTATTCATCTGATCAGATATTTTTCCTGTATTAAATTTGGGGTAGAGAGTTAAACACCTACGGAAATTAGTTTTTCAATGTCAGACAAACATCACATGAACACAGCTACCAATGAACCAAACCTTCTCTACTGTCTTCTCATTTCGCCGCTTCCTATCCTCAATTGAACTTATCTGACACTAGTTAGGACTGTCTGTGGGAGATCCGGGTTTCTAATTCTGTGTAGGACTTGTTAAAACGGGATGCCTGATATGTACTGCGGACAAATGGGCTGGAAGTACTGAGCAATCACAATTACTGTCGTACTAATCATATTAAATGCATGCTTTTCTACTTACATCCCGAACGTCGCCAACCGGCAAAGAGGACATGACGAAAAAACGCGAGATGACCCTAACAAAAACTAGAAAGGCGATGAAAATGGTCACCGATGCAACGATATGGAAACAAAATAGATGAGAAATTATCGAAAAAATCATAATCTATGAACATATCGCTAATGTTCTTTATCATTCTTTCTTTTTCTCGTTTCAGCAACAAAATCGAAACCTCTCTACTATCTCTTCATTTTCTACCTCTTCCCATCCTATTCCCACATCTTTCTATATCCTCTACCCCATCTATTTAATGTATCTGACACTTGTTGGGACTGGTAACGCCAGCGCCTGCCTGTGGAAGATCCCGGTGTGCTAATTCGGTGTAGGACATGTTAACGGGGGAGGCTTAGTAGGTCCACATCTGCCTACAAGCAGATGGGCTGACAGTTGTCGGCCTGGGTGTGGACTGAGCAATTACAATTACAATTACAATTACTGTGCCGTACATTTAAATCAAAATTGCAAGAAAACGATAAGAGTTAGAAGTTTGGCGTCAAAGAATGAGTTGTAGAGTGGAACAGGGGCCACAAATTTGCCGAAGAAAGAATTTTAATTTATTACGCATGTTTCAAAGATAATTGACATAAACAAATTAAAACACACTATTTTTAGCTATTTTGCTCTAGAAAACTTAGTTATTTAACTAAAAATTGAAAGATGCCATTTGATAGACAATTCAATAATCTTTCGAATAAGGGTAAAAAAACTGTGATATGTTTGACCATTTTAAAGTTATAGCCAGTTCGAGCAATAGGAGTCAAAAACATGGGGAGTTCAATAACTACGTAACGGTTGAGATTTGACCATATGCGTAGAACAATTTTTTTCACCAATCATGGTTCTCTATCACCCTTTAAAAAGTTTGCACTCAGGAACCAAACACCCTGTATTGAATCGAGAGTTGAGGTGTTAATTTTATGAAGCCCCGCTATTATCCAATCGTTACAAAACATATCGTTTTTGACTGAACTGCGGACGTAGAAAATGTGTTTGTACATAGTAAGTAACACTATGTGTTCAGAATTAGGACCACGGCTTCTTATGGTGTCCATAGTTAGGAACACGTCATCCACAAACGAAAATATGTTAAGATCAGAGACTGGAAGTTATTATGAGATTTAATTTATTTTATACATTAAGCTAGACAACAAACACACTTCATGGTAATGTGAAGCATTATCTCTAGCAACAACAACTTCCATTTATTTTAGTGTTTGTTGTGAGATTCCCTTAACCGTTCAGAATATGGGTACCGCACGGTAGTTAGACTACGGTTACTCTAATAAGCAGTAGCCAGCACAGATCAGTACTAAAAGTTAGTAAGTACAGCCTCACCCCACCACAGGCTCAAAGAATCAAAGATCATCGAACGTGCCTTGTCCAACAGAGTCCTGTTATTCAGCTACGCAATTTATTTCCGGAGTGAACACTCTCCTTGAGTATTCTCCTACATAATCACAACAAAACAGTGCTATCTTTCGACCAAATAATGATGTTACCTTTGCCAAAAAAAAAATGCAAAAAATGTTTAAAAATCTGATCGTGTGTGTCCAACCTTTCCGCAATTAGGTACCACAGACAAACAGACGTAACACCTTGAACGGTTTTCATGGAAATCCATCACCCAGTTCACACTACCATACCTGGTGGAAAAGTTGCACGAATCACTGTGTTGTGAAATATCGTCAACAGAAGGCGCTAGTGTGAAACGTCAAACGCATAGAAAACGATGCGCGCGCCTCTGGTTGAGAAAGGCACAATTATGAAAATTTAAAATGATCGTTTAAAAACGTGGTCGATGGAAATTTCGCAAGTGTTACGTCTGTTTGTCTGTGTGGGTACTTTGCAATTTGAATTTCTCATTGGTGAAAAAGTAACACGACATGCACTATGCAGAGAACACGGGATATATCACAATAGATCAAAATTGATCGCAGTGGTTATGCCCGGACGGAAAAACAAAAACTGGTGTATTGCTTTATTCAAATGCTAATACATAGGTTACCTGGGAAGAATACTTATCAAACTAATCAGTCTTCTTCTTCTTAATGGCTCTATGCTTCCACTGGAGCTTGGCCTGCCTCTCTTCAAACCAGTGTTCTTTGAGCATTTCCACAGTTATTAATTGAAGGACTTTCTTTGCTTGCCATTGCATGAATTTGTATATTGTGAGGCAAGCACAATGATACACTATGCCCAAGGAGTCGAGAAAATTTTCCCGACCGGAACGGGAATCGAACCCGCCGTCTCCGGATTGGCGGTCCATAGACTCAACCACTAGGCTAACTGGGTGGAGACCCTAACTGATCAGTCCAATCCACTGATTTGCTATTTTTGTTTTTTCAGATGTCGAACAACGCAGCCCATCGGCATCGGTATAAAAATGTTGGCCTGGACTCGACAGAGATGCGTCGACGGCGCGAAGAGGAGGGCATCCAGTTGCGCAAGCAAAAGCGCGAACAGCAACTCATCAAGCGGAGAAATGTGAACGTCGCAGATGAGCTTGACCAGGACGCCATTCTTGCTGTAAGTTTCGCCACGTTCCTGTTATTACCTCCTGTTTTCTTGTAACGAATTGTTTCCCTACAGGATGAACCCCAGACGACCGACACGCATCCCCTGATCAAACCGGAAACCATCCAAGCCCTGTACAGTGCTACGGTGGAAGACCAGCTGGCAGCTACACAGAAGTTCCGGAAGCTGCTCTCCAAGGAACCGAATCCCCCGATAGATCTGGTCATTCAGCATAATATAGTTCCGCGGTTCGTCGAATTTCTGGCCAACACATCCAACTCGACGCTGCAGGTAAGTCGACGTTCTGCCTTCAGTTTCAACGGGTTGTTCAATGGTATTCTCTTGCTCCAGTTTGAAGCTGCCTGGGCCTTGACCAACATCGCTTCCGGCACGTCAGAGCAAACCAGCGTCGTGATAGGAGCCGGCGCCGTTCCGATCTTCATCAAACTGCTGGAAAGTCCTCACATCGACGTACAGGAACAGGCCGTCTGGGCGTTGGGCAATATTGCGGGTGATTCTCCCGAGTGCCGGAACTTTGTTCTGGACGCCGGCGTGCTGGAACCACTGCTACAGTAAGTTTCAAGCTACGGTATGGTTTGAAGTTCTGTGATTTTGACGTCCTTTTTTTATTTCAGTGTTCTGAACTCGTCCACCCGGTTAAATCTAACACGGAATGCAGTTTGGGCCCTGTCCAACTTGTGTCGCGGAAAGAACCCCCCACCAGATTTCTCCAAGGTGGAGAAAGGGTTACCCATTTTGGCCCGGTTGATGTTCCACAGCGATGTGGAAGTTCTGGGCGATGCCGTTTGGGCTGTGAGCTATCTGTCCGATGGACCGAACGATAACATTCAGGCAGTTATCGAGGCCGGTTGCTGTCGGAGGCTGGTCGAATTGTTACTGTAAGTTGGGTTTGCGGGGACTCCGGGCGCAAGAGTTGTTACTTTATAATACTGATTCCAAATCTGATGCCTTTGCAGACACAACAATAACAACGTGGTTTCGGCGGCCCTGCGGGCAGTCGGCAACATCGTCACCGGCAACGACACCCAGACACAGCTAATTCTCAACTGCAATGCCTTACCGTGTATCCAGCAGCTACTCAGTTCGCCAAAGGAAACCATCCGGAAGGAGGCCTGCTGGACCATCTCGAATATAGCGGCCGGCAATCGGCACCAGATCCAGGCCGTCATCGACGCCAGCATCTTCCCGAGCATTATCGATCTGCTGTCGAAGGCGGACTTCAAGACACGGAAAGAGGCGGCCTGGGCGATCACGAATGCCACCAGTGGTGGTACTGTGGATCAGATTAAATACTTGGTGAGTACCCGGGGTTTTTATCATATGTTACGAAATAAATATTACACTGAACCAGAAGAACGATGAGTTCGTCGACACTCTTACCTGAGCGTGCGACGTTACTGTGAATATTTTGTCACTCACTAGGTCAACCGTTCCCCGCCATCTTAGCAAACTACAGTAGAATCACTTGGCATAATACAGAATCACACGATGGAGGCGACTTGCTCCGCCAAAGCAATGAGGCAGCTTCACACTGACGACTTCGTCATATGGTGCTGGCTGTCACTGATGCTTGCTAGAGAAAGGACACGTAAGGGGAATAACACTAACCCCATGGGACTCCCATATAACATTGGACAATTGGGCGTAGCTACTGAAAGTTCCAGATATAGCGGGCAAGTAATGCGGCCAAAAAAGCGATAAAGGGTCCGATCCAGGGAGTGGCGGCATGCACCGTGCGGTGCGAAAAAAGCGTGTGCTTCACACAATCTCAAGTGCTTGTCACCCGTTTTGCCGAGAGACAGAGACGTATGAGTGAGAGAGCTTTCGTAATTGTGCGAGAGACAATCGCAGCACTAGCTCTACGGCGCAGAGAGTAATGCACGGTGCTGGGACTGTGCTTGTCTCCAAACAGAAAAAATCACTTAATAAATTAATTTAAGAGTTTGTGTTTTCGGCAAAGTTGTTAAGCTTGTCAAGGGTTGACAAGTGATGGGTCGTTTGATTCGAAATTTTTCCAATCATGCGTAGTATCAAGCCAAGTGCAAAGCACGGAGTCAAGCACCGAGAGAGTGCATACGACAAAGCGTGAGAGACAGGAGAGCTCCAGCGCGCGGCAAAGTAAGCGAGCAACACACAACCAATTGCGCGTACTCGTCTCCTTCTAGTTTGGTGTGCTGTCTCGTAGCAGCGTGTGCGGTACGCAAAGAGTTTTGAGTCGCACCCTATCCCTGGTCCGATCAGGGAGTTTGCTTTGACGTCGATCCAATTGAGAAGCAGTTAGAAGAGAAGCAACTATGTGTGAAGCCGATGACGGCGAGGAAGAAGCTACTCGCTCGGCAGTAATCATGAAAAAAATAGCAGATAAAGCAGGAAAAGGCGATGCGTGAGCTACAATCACAGTGAGATAAAGGAACACTGCCCATAACTGCATATTTGTAACATTTGCAGCTTTCGACAATATTGTGTTATTTTCGGGAATCATCTCCAAATTATCAGTACTTTCAATAGAAATACACTAGAACGCTAATGGCGCTGTACTCAGTTTTTCTATTTAATTATGTTAATAACTTTAGTTGTAATAATTGTTTATTTTTATATATCCATCTTGTAGAGGACCTTTTGTTTTGGTAAACAAAATTTATTTGACACTTATAGTACCGCTACTGACGCTGTAAGGGCGAGGCAAACTAGATGTTAGTCACACGAACAGTCACGACATTGGATTTCTGTGGCTGGTTATTCTAATGTACTTTCATCCACCCAAATGAACTTGACAAGTTTGTTCTACAAAATATGAAATAAATACCAAGTCATTTTGTCACATTATCATATATTCATGAATGTAACCGCATAACAGTCACACTGAGAATACACACTGGATTCATAGCGTACCGCCAATCAAATGTTGGTCTTATTATTTCTACTTATCTTCGCCAAGCATAGAAGAATAGCTGTAGAAGATTTCATTGCTAAAGGATTAATTTTGAGTTTAAGGCAAATTCTTTCAATTTCAATCCTTTCCCATATTAACGCAAGTTGCAAACTTTGAGCTCCATTTTCTCCAATGCCTTCTTTTGACGAATGTGACTGTTATGCAGTTATGGGCAGAACAGCAGTTGAAGCATGAGCAGAAGCTGCAAGCCGCTCTACTGGCGGCGGAAAGAGAGTTTGTGAAGAAGCGGAAAGCGATCCGGACGCAGTTTGCGAGCAGCGTCAATCGATTCAACGCATTGAAAAGGCCGAGAAAGCGCTGTTGGTGAAGCTTGAGGACCTTTCGAAGAAGGGATTGCGGGAGTGGTTGAACGATCCGATAGTGACAGTCGACAAGCCGTCGGCATTGATTTTCGAGGAACGTGCCCAAAAGCAGAGGACCCACTTGAAGAGGGTTGCTCGAAACAAGTTCGCATGCCAGAGGCAATGCTGAAAGTGCCATTGATAACTAATTTTGAAGCTGACACAAGTGAAGACAGCGACAACGATAGCATCGTCGACAGCGACAAGTCGTTCAAAGACTTTCGTGCGGAGAGCAGCTGGTGTGGCAGTCTGTGGAGAAACGGATTAAATTCTGTAGACGGGCGGGGGCCAAAAGTTAACAGAATCTGTGGAAGCAGTTAGACGACCACGCGGGAAACAGCTCGCATAGTCACTTGCGGAAAAACAGGATTGTTTACGGGCGAAGGTCAAGCTTTGGTGGAATCTCCAAGGAACAACTACTTGCTCGAAAAGCAATGTCACAAAACCTAACCGTTGTTCATCAGCAGATTCGAATACACAACGGCATGTGGACAGACAGCGACAGTAAAGCTGGACAGAATGGAGATCGACTGTCGCAACCCTGAGCCGGATGAGTTACCAGCCGGGGATGTCCTGGCAGTACTGCACGAATGCCGTTTACAAAACGGTATGCTTTGGGCGAAGAATCAGCGCAAGAGTCTCTTGACAAGTGACAGGACGATTAATGAAAAGAAGAGAGATACAGAAGACTCAACAACCGTTCTAATAGCAAAGCCACCCATGCTATCGGATCTCAGATACGATGGATACAGCATGCTTCGAAAATGCAACAGAATAACCCTGCAAAGTAGGTTTGCTATTCATCGTGTTGACACAAGAAAACGTGGGCACTCCAAGTGAGACGTGATCAGGCAAACATTGGGTGTGACCGAGGTTGCAGAGCTGTAGACGCAAACCGACATCAAACAAGATGACAGATTGTTGATTCAGTCATAGTTTTACATACTTATATCACTTAGGGCCGATTTCTTCACCTACCCGGCTTAACGACGTAAGCCTGGTTTATCCTAAACCACACTTAAAGTTAAGCCGAATTTTTAAGCCAGGTTTAAATATTTGCATTTCTTCACACCGGCTTAGCAAATGAAGACGACGGCTTACGCTAAGCCAAGCTTAACGAATTTTCCCATATCATTCCAGTGACTTTCCAATGGAAACGTCATTTTAAGCCGCCGATATTTTGAAATGCCCGTTATATGCAGTATGGAGTAACAACAACAAAACATCCGCTGAAATTTGAGCAGGAAAAGCGAAATCTCTCGGTATTTTTTTTGGAAATTAATAATGATGAACTACATAGAATGTTGATATTTTACCCAACGCTAGTATCGAAGATCTTCGATTTAGTACCTACTTCATATGATCGTTCCATAACATTTGGTGTTCGAATTTGCCTTTCATTGTACAAAGTTGGAGTGCCACATTGCAGAAAAGGCGTTGCAATGTTGCTTTATGTTTTGATATCCAAAATTTCCTTCGAATAAATAATCTCCATTATCGCCTTGTTAAAGTTGCATTTCGATAGTGACTTTTTGAAAATGTTTTGGTCGTGTGATGCTTCAGAGTCTAGACCATTTTGAAGGAATTTCCTCTAAGATTCCTCCAGGAATTTGCCTTGAGATTCCTCCAGGAACACCTCCAGGGGCTCCTTCAGGCATTTTTCAAGGACTTTCTCTAAGGGGTCCCTGCGGGAATTCCTCCAGAAAGTTATCTACGATTCCTACAGGAATTTCTGCATGAATTTCTTCCAGGCATTCCTCAGGAATTATTCCAGGGATTCCTAGAGGAATTTCTCCAAGAATTCCTCGAGGAATTCCTTCATGTTTTTCTCCAGGTATTCGTCTAACATTTTCCAGAGATTACTTCAAGTTCCTCCAGGATTTTCTCTAGAAACTCCTCCAGAAGTTTCTCCAGGGATTTCTTCAGATTTCCTCTGGGGTACCTCCAGGAATTTTTCCAGGGATTTCCCCAGAGATTCTTCCACAAGATCCTTCAGCAATGCATCCAGGGATGTCTCCAGTAGTTCCTCTGAGATCCCTCTAGGAATTTTTCCAGGGACACCTTCAGGGGTTCCTGCAGGAATAATTCCAAGACTTTCTTTAGAAGATCCCTTTGGGAATTCATTTAGGTATTTATCTGCGATTCCTACAAGAGTTCCTCCAGGAATTTCTCCGAGGATTCCTCCAGGAATTTATCCAGGAATTCCTCCAAGGATTCCTCGAGGAATTCCTTCAGGTTTTTGTCCAGGAATTCCTTTGAGATTTTACCAGATTCCTTAAAGAATACCTTCAGAGTTTCCTCTAGCAGCTCTTCCAGGAATTCTTTTAGGATTTTTTAAAAGAATTCTTTCGGAGATTTTTCCACTAGATCATCCAGGAATTTCTTCTGGAATTCCTCGATGAATTTGCCCAAGGATTCCTCTAGGCACACCTCCAGGGGTTCCTTCAGGAATTCTTCCTGAATTTGTTTAAGGAATCCCTTCGGGAATTCTTCCAGGAATTTATTTGCGATTCCTACACATTTTTTCCAGAAATTCTTGTTGGAATTTATTTCAGGGATTTCTCTAGGAATTTCGTCATTTTTAGGTAGTGGAACTTATTTACTTTCGGCAGTTTTGTTTTCGTCGTCATGAAAGGTTTTTTGAAACCTATTGAACTCAAAGTTGGCCACAAATCCTTCCAAATTAAGCTGAATGATATGACAATGTTTCAGGCATTTTGGCTAACGAAAAACCCCCACGACAAAGAGAACAAACCTGCCGATAATAGTCATCTTCACCCTATTAGGTATTCAAAATAAGTTATGTTTAGAAGTACATACACCACGAATAATACTTTATATATTTAGAATTATGAGTCAAAATGTTGAATATTTTATGGGCTAAACGTGCTTTGAACTAAGTTTTTGTAAGAAATCAGTGTATAAAAAGTTATTAGAAGATTTTTTTTTGAGCGTAATTTGTTTGTTAAAAAAATAATATCTCTTGAATCATAACATTGTTCATTGTGACCTGACATTATGGAAAGGACTGGATTAAAATAATTAGAAACTTCAATGCAAATGTGCTTTCGAGTTCCAAATGAGGATGACAAATTTGCAAACACGGTGCCTTTTTGAAGACTTTCAATCTAATGTAAAAACTTGATTGTCCCAAAAACCGATGTTGAATATTTTATATTGACGATGCTCTGGATGTAGATTATCATTTTCTATATGATCGCCTCTATCCGTATCCAAAAGTTTTACAATCGTATCGTTCCTTAGTGTACATGTTTCATTAAAAATATTGTCTGCTGTTTCAAAAATGTATCCATGAAGCAGGTGAAGAAACCCAAATTCTGCAATTTGCGGCTTAGGCCTGGCTTAGCGCTGCTAAGCCACCTCAGAGCACCGCTTAAAATAAGCCACACTTAACGTAAACCGTAGCTTAATTAAGGGCCTAAGGGCCGATTTCTTCACCCGGGCTTAAATTTTAAACCAGGCTTAGCAAAATTTTAAGCCAGGCTTAACTTTTTTTCGATTTCTTCACCTCGGCTTAACCACTAAACCCGGTTTAATTAAGCTACGGTTTACGTTAAGTGTGGCTTATTTTAAGCGGTGCTCTGAGGTGGCTTAGCAGCGCTAAGCCAGGCTTAAGCCGCAAAGTGCAGAGTTTGGTTTTCTTCACCTGCTTCATGAATGAATTTTTGAAACGGCAGAAAATATTTTTTAAGAAGCATGTACCCTTAGGAACGATAAAATTGTAAAACGTTTGGTTACGGATGGAGACGATGATAAAGAAAATGATAACCTATAGCCGGCGGGTCGTCAATATAAAATATTCACATCGGGTTTGGGACAATCAAGTTTTTACATTAGATTGAAAGCCTTCAAAAAGGCACCGTGTTGATAGTTTTGGAAATTTGTCATACTGATTTGGAAGTCGAAAGTACATTTTCATTGAAGTTTCCATTTATTTTAACCCGGTCCTTCCATAATTTCAGGTCACAATAAACATTTTCGTCTCTTATGATTCAAGAGATATTTTTTTTTTACAAACAAAGTTAGGATGACACCCAAAAAAATCTTCTAATACCTTTTTAGAGAGCTTGCCAAATTGTCACGGTTATGGTAGAATGATCATAAGGTTGATCATTAAGGTTGTAATTCATGAGTGTTTTTCGTAATTACAAAAAACTTTGTATACAACACGTTGCAAAACTCGATTTTTTCAGCACTCGTTCTATTTATCCAACTCCCCAAGTAACCAAAAGTTCAGATAAAAGGGTACTTTATAACAGCTTGTTCGAGGTTGCTCATTAGCCTTCTAAGCAGCTTCATTTTTAAGTAATTTTGGAACTTGAAAGTTCACATAAGCACGCTGGATAGCCTTCTAAGCAGCTTCTGACAAAACTTTGACAAAATTCATGCAGAAACAAAAATGTGTTTTCAGAATTACAACTCTGTTGGTGGGTTTGTGATTCATGTCTGGAAATTGCTTCTGATAATTTATATTTTCACACATGTCGCTGCTATGTAGATTTCAACTGGATCCTCCTGCGTGAAGCCTGCCGTCCGCTGCGCTGCTGAAGACACTTGATAAATGAAATATCTAAGTGCGAGGCAAAACTAGAGTTTCTGTCTTCACGAGATGTAATAAAAGACGTGTTTACTCGATGGTAGTCACAAAACTTCTGAACTCTTGTATTTCGCCTGTTCGTTCACATTGCTCTATTGCTCCTATTTTCCCTTTTCTCTCATCTTGCCTCTTCTATCTACTCTGAGCGAGTTCCTAAGCGTTTGTCACTGTACAATAAAGTCAAGCTAACTTCACTACTGTACAAATGTGCAAAATTAGCTGCCGACAGAAAATCGATTTAAGTCAGACTTTACCTACTGTTCATTCAATTGTAACTGTAGTACAGTGGTAGAGCGTAGGGTTCTCACGCAGCGACTATCGGTTCGAATCCGATAGGCGGCATTTTTTTTTGCTCAAGCCTAATATTCATTGATTTGGTACATTCATATTTGTCTTTTATTCGTGTATGCTTAAATAGTTGTTTTCTGTAAAAGAAATAAATTTTATCTTCATTAAAACACAATGCTACTGAACTGAACTTCTATGAACTTGAAAGTTCCGACAAAGTTCCGAGTAGCATCTTAAGCAGCTTCAAAGTTCCGCGAAGTTCAGATAAAGTTCCGAATGGAACTTTCTGGCTGCTTAAGAAGCTAACAATGAGCCTTGCCGGAACTTGTGACCGAAGTTCCCGCAAGGCTCCATTTGGAACTTTATCTGAACTTCGTGGAACTTGAAAGTGCATTTTGTCATGGGAAGCGGAACTTTTGATTACTTGGGTCGGCAAGCCTGGTTGGATAAATGTACAACTCGTGCTGAAAAAATCATCATTTTTGCAAATTGTGGCATAAATAACTATTTCAGCACTGCAAAAAACGTTCCGTTTCATATTTTAGTATAAGGCAGCGTGCATCGTATTAACGCATTTTTATATTAAAATCCTAATTTTTTTGCATGGGCCCTAACGCACGACCATATTTTCCTTTTCTTTAGAGCGTTGTGAACGGCACCTAAACATTATTAAAATAAAGTATTAAAAACACCAAAGAATGGAATAAAAGTAGAATAAACTGTCTCTAATAAGGGATTTCAGTTTCTAGTGTAACTTGAACTTTGCTGTGGATTTCATTGAATGTACATACACATATCATAATTTTAAACATATTTGAAAAGTGGTCTGAGCTCTGGAGCATCTCACGACAAACACATTTTCAAAAACTCACTATCGAAATGCAACTTTATTCGAAGGCGATTATGGATATCTAAACATAAAATCAACATTGCAATGCCTTTTCTGCAATGCAATGGCACTCCAACTTTGTACAATGAGAGGCAAATTCGAACACCAAATGTTGAGGAACGATCATATGTAGTAGGTACTAAATCGTAGATCTTCGATACTAGCGTTGGGTAAAACATCAACAGTCTAGGTAGATCATTATTGTTAATTTCCTTCTGTATCGGAAAAAAAAATACCGAGCGATTCCGCTTTTCCTGCTAAAATTTCAGCGGATGTTTTGTTGTTGTTACTCCATACTACATATAACGGGCGTTTCAAAATATCGGCGGCTTAAAATGACATTTCCATTGGAAAGTCACTGGAATGATATGGGAAATTTCGTTAAGCTTGGCTTAGCGTAAGCCGTCGCCTTTATTTGCTAAACCGGTGTGAAGAAATGCAAATATTTAAACCTGGCTTAAGAATTTGGCTTAACTTTAAGTGTGGTTTAAGATAAACCAGGCTTACGTCGTTAAGCCGGGAAGGTGAAGAAATCGGCCCTTAATAAATAATCAAACGCGTGAAAAACTAGCAACTAAATTAAAATTCACGAATAAAAATAAGATAATAGAACAAAAACATGCTATGAGCTCTCTTCGCTATTGAAAACACTTACGACCGAAAACTCTTCTTTTGTCCACAGGTTCAAGCAGGCTGTGTACCTCCCATGTGTGAACTGCTCACCGTGATGGACCCGAAGATTGTGACGGTCGCCCTGAACGGATTGGAGAACATACTCAAGGCAGGCAACCAACACAAGGTCAAACCAAACCCCTATGCCGTTCTGATTGAGGAATGCTACGGTAAGTTGCTTTTGGGTCTGGGCGGGGTCTCTGAATAACAATTAAACAATCGTTTATTCCCTAGGTTTGGACAAAATCGAATTCCTGCAGTCGCATCAGAACACCGAGATCTACGAGAAGACCTTCAACATCATCCGGACGTACTTCAGCAATGACGAGGAGGACGTGGCCGTCGCCCCGTCCACCGAGAACAATCAGTTCCAGTTCAACGCCGATCAATCTGTGCCAATGGACGGTTTCCAGTTCTAGGAAGCATCACCACAGTTCTACGTTTAGCTTTACCGTTCTTCTTCTGAGTATGCAAAAACAACCCCTGACTCTGTTTTCCTCTACTACCGTGTGTACATTATTGTACGCAGACACATTGTTCGGCATTCGAGCGGTTCCGTTGGTTCCGGTTGATCAAGAATCAAACCAATAACGCGATGTAGATACCCGGAGACACAAACAAGCATGGTGGTGACGATGACGAATAATCCTCAACTAGAAATCCGGAACTTGATGCAAACATTCAACCAGAACACATTCACAAGACTTTTGTGTCCTAGATATGCTTGTGATTACAACGACGATCACTAGACTCTACTAGACTTTTCCAGATTGCCCGAAGACTTTTTCGAATACCTAAAATTGGATTACCGACTTCGGTTTTAAGATTTCGGTTCGGTTCGGAAAAAATGTACCGAAGACTTGTAAGACTTTACCCAAGTTCGGTAATGTTACTTTTACCGATCTAATATATTTCAATGTTGGTAATTTATTTTAGTGTGTTACTTGACCCGACCATTGACAAATTGAAAAAGGTTAACAACCTTGCATAAATTACTAAAAGATCCATTGTAGGAACAATCTATAGAACCATCAACAGATGACATTCACCCGATGGTCAGAACATAATGATGGCCTTTTGCAATTAACCACCTTTTTTCGAGACCAACACTTCCCTTGAAGACGGAATAACCTATAGAAATATTATCCTTTAGCAAGCCGATAAAGTAACTATATATTTGAGACACATCTAAAATATGATACAGGCATTTGTTCTCCCTCGTCCAGGCTTGTGTGGTTTGGAGGATATCCCCTTGTTTTCCGTGTGGGGAAAGAGCTTACAGGGGGGAAGCTTTCTCGTTCGCGGACAAATTCCCAAAAACAACCAACCAACCACACACACATCAGAAATCAAGCAAAACAACCCGTAAACAACAATATGATATTTGACTAACAATACAAAAAAAATGAAAATGTGATTAGTGTTTAATAGAGAGGTATGATTTGATAAAGGAAACCCGAAATAAACACAGTGTGCAAAACACAGACAAGTAACCAGGAAGTATCGTTGTGAGTGTGATTTTTTTTACACCGAACTAGCTCTTGTCTTCCCGCATAAACGATAACCATAAGATGTGCTTAACCACCCATTCGGGATACAATTCGAACAGTATACGGTATTGTTGAACCGTCCATTTACGGTCCGTATATGGTGTTGGCTTATTAGGGTTCTCCAATGGATTTTATTTTATAGAAATTATATACCTACACACATGTTGCTGTGCATCATTCTCAAAGGACTCTGCACTCTGATCCTTAATCGGATAAAGGAGAAGATTTGCGCAACTCTCCGACGGCAGCAAGCAGGATTCCGTGCCGGACGATCCTGTGTGGACCATAATGTCACACTCCGTATCATCTTGGAGCAAATCAATGAATTCCAAGAGTCTCTCTACCTGGTGTTCATTGATCACGACAAAGTTTTCGACCGTCTCGATCACGGAAACAGCCCTCAGGCGCAAGGTGTCCCTGAGCAAATCATCTGCCTCATTGAAGCATAGTACAGGGCATTTTCGTGCAGAGTACTGCACAACGGTGTCTTGTCCGATCCCATCCAGGTCGTTGCTGGAGTGAGGCAAGGATGTATCCTATCACCGCTACTGTTCTTGATCGTAAGTAATCGACGAGATCCTGGTAGGTGCGATTGATCGTGAACCAAATCGAGGGTTGTAGTGGCAGCCCATTATCATGGAGCACCTAAATGACTTCGAATGGGCTGCTGTAAGCCAGTAAAACCTGGTATGTATCAGTGGAGAACACTCAATGGCTGCAGGTCTTTATCAATAATAGATGTCTACGGTGTAGTCTGCGGTATATAATTCGTGCATGATGGCCTCATAATCGGATCTCCAACGTGGAGCTCCATCGTCGATGTCATCAAAAGCCGATGACAACAGAAATTCGGGAACGCACCAGAGGCAGACCCAGAGACTCATGGCGGAGCAGCCTTTACAAAGAAATAAAGGAAGTCGACAGAAATTTGACCTGGCTACAGGTTAAGGCCATCGATGGTGGGCAATCGCCCAGGATGGATATCGTTCAATTCGGCCCTCTGCACCACTATGGGTGTCCCAAGTTCTTGTGAATTTGTGATCAATGTAGAAAAACGATGGTGAAGCTTTAAAATTTTCACTAGTATTCAATTCAAACAAGCGTCATGCTAAGAGCAAAACATCTAGGTACCTAGGATTTCTTTTTGATTTTTTTTCAAGGACGCCTTCAGAAATTCCCTTAGGTATTTCTTCAGAAACTTTTCCAGGGATTCTTTCAGGAATTCATCAAGTGATTTTCTCCAGGAATTTCTCCTTCGTGAATTCTACCATGGGCATCTTGCAGGGTTCCCGTAGTGATTGTTTCACGGTTTGTTTCAGGGAATTCCGCCCTCGATTCCAATCTTATGGAATACAGATACTTAATAATAAGTGAATTCAAGGATGCATCGACGAATTCCTCCAGGAATTTTTCCATGGCTTCCTTCAGTGATTCTATCATGGATTGCTCCAGAGCTTTTTCAAGAATTCCTCTTGGAGTTTTACCAGACATTCCTCCGGGAATTTCTCCTGGGATATCTTTAGAAGTTCCTCCAGTGATTGTTCTAGTGCTTTTATCGAGGATTCCTCCAACAGGCCTGGTAGTGAGTCACTTTTTAGTGATTTGGTCACTATTTTCGAGTCAGTCACTAAAAAGTCACTATTTGCATGAAAAAGTCACTAAAGTCACTTTTTTCAGTAAAATGGTCACTAAAGTCACTGTTGGCGCGAGTTTCTTCTGGATCAATGAAACACATATCGAGAGCAGCGTTTGATAACGGCAGCTTCAATGCTATATTGAATAGAATTCATTTTAGTATTTTACACTTCATTTTTCCTATAAATAACTTACATGATAGTTTCTTAATCTCTAACGAACTGTCTCACTCGACGCACAACTTAACACTAAACCTCCTTACAATTCTAATATGTACATTCAATTAATTCCTATTGGATAGGACAGTTGCCAGTTTCACCCAAATACATGCGATACCGTCGCAACATTAATGCCGTTATCAAACGCTGCTCTCGATATGTGTTTCATTGATCCAGAAGAAACTCGCGCCAACAAACTTCAATGATGATAAATCATCAACACAAAGAGGTCGGTATGGCTACCCGACTGGACGCTCTCAAACAGCAGCTCGAAGAGTTCGAAGTCCGCAGAGCGCTTTGGCGCAAACAGTGCCAGGATGAAGAAAGGCGCAGGGCACTGGATTTCGAGCTCGAGCTTGCGCAGGTGGATAAAAAGTTCTCCGATGCTATGGAGAAAATTGAATTGGAGTATGCGGCGAAGAAAGAGGCACTAATGTGCAAATATAGTGGGAAAAGTGTCCGAGTACAATCGGCAGCAGAAAAGTCCGAATCGTGCGACGACCAAACCCAATCAAAGTTTGCCTGCTCCAATGCTCTAGATCCAATCACGACGACATCGGATGTAAATTTCGTCGCCCCGCGAACGCAACTTGCCCAACGACTTTCAGCTGTAAATGATTACAACAAAAGCATCCCGCACACGGTCCCCATCGAATCGACGATGACGACCAACCTTTCTAACAGGAATCAATCAGCACACAGCGTGCGCCTATCATCTGATCCAACAGAGATAGAAGCGAAACAATCGACGGTGAATATGAGAGAAGAATGTGCACTAGTGAAGAAGGCCCCCGTCGTCGTCGTCAGTGTTGAACGCAACGCTGTTTCTAGATGTGTTGTTTTCGACCCGGGAGGAGCTGCTTTGTAAAGACCACCAAACCGGTTGCGTTGCACAGTGGTACAGAGAGGTGTTATTGAGGACATTTAAAGCAAGAATTAAAATGTATATAGATTCAAAAATTGATGAGATAGTTAGTTACCAGTTGTCACGGAGGGGAGAATGTTGCGACGGTATCGCATGTATTTGGGTGAAACTGGCAACTGTCCTATCCAATAGGAATTAATTGAATGTACATATTAGAATTGTAAGGAGGTTTAGTGTTAAGTTGTGCGTCGAGTGAGACAGTTCGTTAGAGATTAAGAAACTATCATGTAAGTTATTTATAGGAAAAATGAAGTGTAAAATACTAAAATGAATTCTATTCAATATAGCATTGAAGCTGCCGTTATCAAACGCTGCTCTCGATATGTGTTTCATTGATCCAGAAGAAACTCGCGCCAACAGTCACTATTTTCGTAATTCTGACAACATTGAGAAGATCATATGAGAGTTTTAGTAAAACAGCAATGCCAAAATTTTCTCAGAAACCTTGCTTTTAAAAAAATTTCGGCTGCGCCGCTTATTACATCATTATAATATCGACTTATTATAATTTTATCGTATTCGAGAGAAGTGATGATGAATTTGTAGCTAAGATTATATATGAATTTTATTTCAGAATTACTTTACTTTTGAAAAGTAACTCTGAAATATTCCTGCATTTAAATTGTCAGTTTAATTATATCACCCTATGCCCATGAATTCAAAAACTAATTATGAATCAGTGATGCATTATGTTTATTGGATTAAATCATGATAGCACATAGTGCGTTGTAATCCTCCGAATTGGGTTATCTTGAGTTAATCGAATATTTTTAATTATTTTTAGAGTTTGCTAAACATTTTCTGTTACAAATGCGAGATGAATTTATGATGAAATTACTGGTCGTAGTTGTGACGCCATTTATTCAGCAGCTTTTTGCTGAAATCCGAAAGAGTTTATGATGAACTTTATTTGAGAGTTTCTGATGAAAATCTTTATGCACGTGATATTTTATAACAATCTAGTGAAACAAAATGTGGGAGTTTTTTTTAAGAGTATTATTTGGAATTTATTAATTTATTATATTTATTTATTATTTATTTTATTTATATAATGAATCCAGAAGTTTGTTGAAATCGTTTCTTTAAACATTTCTTCAAGAATCTTTTGTTTATATCTGAGTTTTTATTAGTGCCAAAACCAAAACGTCATCATATATGCGATAATGAGACTCAACAAAAGATCTGCCTAAGTTTCTCTCCCAAAATGTGCTCTAATACTGTAATGTTTTCTCAAAAATTCGATCAGTTTTTCATTTGGGCCTTCAAGATAAGGAACATATTAGTTTCATCAGAAATTTATAGATTCATTCAGTTCCAGAATTTCCTCCAAAACATTTTACGCTATATTTTTTAGGAGTGCAGTATGAATATATCTTCAGTATTCTTGACAATTCAATCTTCACATTTACTTCACCAAGAATACTTCCAGTATTTTTTTGTCGGGGCATGTGACAGAGCTTTTATCTAAAAATCATTTTGAAATCTCTTCTTGAACTTCAGCAGTTTTATTCAATTAAAACCTCCAGTTCCGCGAGCTTTTTTTACGAAATCTTTACTCGAATTTATTGCATAGTAACGGAGTAATTGCAATGATTGCAATTGCTATCATAATTTATATTTGAACTGTTGTTCAAATTACAACAGCTGTTAAAAAAACCTATTTTTGGTAAATAACAACACACTTAATTTTGAAAACCGTGTACGGTAATTTTTTGACGAAACTAGAACAGCTGAATACAGGTATAATGGATTGTTTCCCTTTTGCACCCGTTTTCGATAGTTGTAGTACTGAACTTCATCAGCAAAATTCAAAAAATCAAAGGTGTCGTATGACCAATTCATGCTTTGTACCAAAACGCCAATGCCGTACAATATGTACGATGAGGTGGTATTTTGATACTGTCTCCAACGATCAGTTAACAACAAAGCTTTTAAAAATAGGAGAATATAGTTGAGGCTTCTTAAATTGAACACTTTACAAAACAAAAAAGGATTATTCAAACAATAAAGTATTCACGATCATAAACTCAGGAACTTAGCTGAAAATTATAGATTGATTTTCTAGGTAATTTGGTAATTCACCTACAAATTCAGTTTTCCAATAACTTTGAGGTCACTATTCAGTCACTATTTGGTCACTTTTTTGATAATTTTTATCACTAAAGTCACTATTATTTTGTCACCTGATCGCTACCAGCCCTGCTCCAAGAATTTCTCCAAGTATTCCCAAAGGAATGTCAACGGAGATCCTTTTAGGGTTTTCTGCAAGTGTTCCTTCAGAAATTTCTTCAGGCATTTCTTCATATATTCATTCAAGAATTCCACTAGCGTTTGCTCCAATAATTCAATCTGGAATAATTCTAAGTATTTCAGCAAGAATATCTTCCAGAAACCCTTCCAGAAAAATTTACCAGAGATTATCTAAAAATAAATCCAGGAGTTCCTTTAAAAAAATTGAACGAAACATACTTTTGGGAGTCTATCTGAAGATTCCTACAATAATTTGTAATAATTTGATCTTCAGATTTTTTTTCCAAAAATTTGTTATGAAAGTTTTCCTGGAATTTTTTAGAAATTAATCCAGGTTTTCCTCCAAGAATTCCTCTAGGGATTCACCCGGGAATTTCTTCTGTGATTCTTTCAAGAGCTTCAGGGAAAATCCTCCAAGGATTCCTCTAGGACCTTTTTTTAAATTTCTGCTAGAATTCTTTCAGGAACATCTCCAGGAATTAATCCAGTACTTCCTCCAGGAAATGTTCAGGGATTCCCTTAGAAATACCATTTTGTATTGCTGCCGGGATTCCTTTCTGGGGTTTCTTCAGGAACTGCTACAGGGATTCCTAAAGAAGTTCCTCCACGATTTCTCCAGGAATTCTTCCTGGGATACCTCCAAGGATTCCTCCAAGAATTTCTCCAGGGCTCCACTCAAGAATTCTTTCTGTGATTCTTTACGAAACAATCTATTTTAAAAATTCTTTCAAAGATTCTCCCAGGAACTCTTCTTAGGATTCCTTCAGGAATTCTTTCTTGTATTCTTTAAGGAACTCCTCCAGGAATTAATCCAGTACTTTCTCCAGGAACTTTTTAAAGATTCCTTTAGGAATTCCTCTAGAAATTGCTTCCGGGATTCCTTCTGGAGTTTCTTCAGGAATTCCTCTAGGGATTTCTTCAGGAACTGCTACAGGAATTGCTCCACGAACACTTCTAAGGATTCCTTCAAGAATTTCGTCTGCAATTTCTTCAGGAATTATTCATGGTATTCCTCTACGAATTCCATAAGTGATTCCTCCAGAAATTTCTTCAGGAATTTCTCAAGCAATTGTTCCAGGGATTCCTCTGGGAATTCCTGTAAGGGTCCCTCTAAAAGTTCCCCCAGGAATTCATCTAGATATTCCGCTAGAAATTCATCCAGAAATTACTCTAGGAATTGCTAGAATTTTTTCCAGGAGTTTCTCTGTAGATGCCTTCAGGCATTCCTCTAGAATATCCTCCAGAGGTACCTCCAAGCAGAAATGGGACCATTCATTTGCAAAGAGTTACATTCACTTGCTTCTATCTCAGTTCAGAAGCATGCTATCGAAAAACAATGTATGGATGAATTTAACCTTGTAGTTTTATCTGAAAGTTTGCCGAATGGCATTAGGGTCGCACACGCATACCAAAGTCGTGAGCGAGCTGTGAAAGCAACTCTCCACGCCGTGAATGTAAATTACATTCGCGCCCTGGAGAGTTGCGTTCGCTGCCTTCTGTTGACTAAACTATTGATTCTACGCTAATATATTCTTCTACTAAGTTTCAAGTAAAACAAAAATGAAAAAGTGTTCCATACATTGATTTTTACTGCGATGTTTCTGAAGCGAGTTAACAGCAAGTGAATGTAAGTGATTGCAAATGAATGATCCCATCCTTGCCTCCAAGAATTCCTACAGGAATTATTTCTGGTTCTGGCTTTCCTCCAGAGATTCCTCCAGGGATTGCTTCAGGGATTCCTTCAAAATTTTCACCAGGAAATCCCCTAGGAATTCTTACAGGAATTCATCCAGAAGTTCTTTAAGCAATTCCTCCAAGGATTTTTCCAGAGACTCTTACAGGAATTCCTCCAAAGACTTCTCCAGAAATTGCTTCAGGGATTCCTCAAAGAATTCTACTAGGGATTCTCCAACGCATTCTTCTCCTCTAGATATTCCTCCAGGAATTGGTTCAGGGGCTCCTCCAGGAATTCCTCCGGGAATGCCCCAGGAGAGCTTGCAGGAGTTTCTTCCTGGGATTTCATCTAGCAATTTTCTAGGGTTCCTCGTGGGCTTCCTCCATTAATTACTCCAGGAATTTCTTCAAGGATACCTCCAGGAAGTTCACCGGCAAGGTTGCGACCATTCATTTGCAAAGATTTACATTCATTTGCTATTATCTCAGTTCAGAAGCATGCTCTCGAAAAACAATATATGGATAAATTTAACCTTGTAGTTTTATCTGAAAGTTTGCTGAATAACATTGGGGTCGCAAACGTATACCAAAGTCGTGAGCGAGCTGTGAAGGCAACTCTCCACGCGGTGAATGTAAATTTCATTCACGCTGTGGAAAGATGCCTTCACAGCTCGCTCACGACTTTGGAATGCGTGTGCGACCCCATCGTTATTCGGCAAACTTTCAGATAAAACTACAAGGTTAAATTCATCCATACATTGTTTTTCGATAGCATGCTTCTGAACTGAGATAATAGCAAATGAATGTAAATCTTTGCAAATGTATGGTTGCAACCTTGTTCACCGGGATTCCTAGATCTAGAAATTCCTTCATAAATTCTGTCAGAAATTTATCTAGGAAATTCCTTCAGGGATTCCTTCAATAATTCTTCCAGGATTTTCTCTAGGAACACCTTCTGGATTTTTTCAGGGATTCTTCCAAATTTTCCTCCAGGAATTACTGCAGGGATTCCTCCAGGAATTTCACCAAAAACTTATTCAAGGATTTTCCAGGGATTTTTCCGCGAATTTCTTTAAGGATCCCCCCAAAGATTATTTCAGGAATTCCTTCGAGGATTTCTTCAGGAATTCCTCCAGAAATTCCTCCAGAAATTCCTATTGAAATCCCACCAAGAATTTCTCAAAGGATTTTTCTAGAAATTTCTCTCACAGTTGCTCTTAAGCTTTCTACAGAAATACATCCAATAATTATTTCAAGAATTCTTCTAGAGATTGCTCCAGAGATTCTTACAGTAATTGGTTCATGTATTCCTTAACCCTTTATAAGGCCGAGAAAACTAGAAGAGTTGTCATCGCATACTATTATGCAAATGATTATGTACACGATTACATGTACAAAGCAATTTTTATTTGAAAAAAACTCTCAAAAATCTAGGTGGCAATATAGTTGCCACTGCCCGTTTAGGCCAAAAACGCTGGTGGCAATATAGTTTCCACTGCCCGTTAACCCCAAAAACGAGCTTTTGAGGTGGCAATATAGTTGCCACTGCCCGTTAAGGCCACCAGCGCTGGTGGCAATATTCTTGCCACTGCCCGTTTAGGGTACTTTTCTTCTTTTGACTTCGACAAAAAGCCGGAAAAGAGATTTTAGAGTGGATTGGTGCATAACCCATAATATAAACTGTGTAGTTCAGCTCATGTCAACCCAGAATTTGATTATTTCTTAAAATATTTACCAAATCTATAACTTTACAATAAGTTTGAGCTAATTTTCTTCACGCGGTCAAAATTAGCCATTTTTGAGACTACAAATGGCTCCTAAATTGTTGTAAAAGCTTTGTTTAGTGCCAAAAAATACCAGGCGTTGTTAGTAGTCCCAATTTTGCATAAACCAAAAAAAAAGTTTGAAATAAATTGTTATAAAACAGAAAAAAATACAAACAGTAGGTGGCAATATAGTTGCCACTGCCTTATAAAGGGTTAAGGAATTGCTCCACGTATTTCTCCAGGGATTCCTCCAACAAATCCTCCAGATATTTTTCCAATGATTCTTCCAGGAAATCCTTTAGGTATTTCTTTAGGAATTCTTCTAGGAAATTCTCCAGTAATATCTCAAGGAATTTTTCATGAAGTCTTCCAGGCATTCCTACAGAAATTCCACCAGAGATTTCTCCAGGAATTGCTTACGGGATTCCTCCAGGGGTTTCCACACAAATTTCTCCATGGATTGCTCCAGGGATTCCTTCAGGAATTGCTTCGAGGGTTTCTCCAAAAATCTTTTCAGAAATTCCTCTAAAAAATCCTTGTGGAATTTCTCAAGGATTTTTTTTTTCAGAAATAGAAAAACAATAGAAATAGAAATCTCCAAGAACTTTAGAGATTCCTTCAGAAATTCATCCAGAAATTCTTTCAAGAATTGCTCTAGAGATTCCTTTAGAAATTTCTTCAGGGATTCCTCCAGCAATTTCCACAGGAATACCTCTAGGCATTGCTCCAGGCATTCCACCAATATTTTATCCAGGAATTTCTCAAGGAACTCCTCCGGGAATTCCTCCAGGAATTTCGCCAAAAATTTCGTCACAAATTCCTCAAGGAATTGATCCAAGAATACCTCTTGGACATGCTTCAGAAATTAAAATAGCAATTTTTCCAAGAATTTCTACAGGAAATCTTCTAGGAATTTCTTCAGAGGTTCTGTCAGGAAATTCTCCAAGAATACCTTCAGGAACTTTTCAGGAATTCTTCCAGATATTCCTACAGAGATTCCTACAGGAATTGCTTCAGGGAATTCTCCACGAATTTCTCCAAGTATTACCCCAGGGATTCCTCCGGAAATTTCTCCTAGATTTTCTGTTGGGATTTTTTTCAGAAATTTCTCCAGGAATTCCTTCCCTGAATTCCTCGGAAGATTTCTCTTAGAATTCTTCCAGGCATTGCTCCAGGAATTCCTGCTGGGTCTCATCCCAGAACTCCTCCTGGAATTTCGCCAGGAATTTGTCAGGAAGTTCCTCCAGGCATTTCTCCAGGATCCGGGAATTCTCAAATTCCTTGAAGGATTCCTCCAAAAAAAATTCTAGGGATCCCTCCAGGAATTTCTCCAGAAATTCCTCCAAAGAATCCTCCTGAAGCTTATTTAAGATTTATTCTAGGAATTCTCCAAGGGGCTCCATTAGGAATTCTCCAATTTCGAAAAATTTTCGGACGAGTTTCCAAACAGACATATTTTGTACTTCTATTGGTTTCCATTATGTTCTACATAGAAATCCTCTACATAGAGATAAGCGGAAGTTACATATGTCGATTCGGCAACGCTGTTCATTTTGTTTACATCAGCTGCCAACACTTGTTGCAAAGCTAGATGTTCAAACTTTGTGCGTGACTTCGTAGTGGTTCAAGTTGTTTTGTTTACATTTTCTAATTATAATAGATTTTTTTCAAAATTTTGAAAAAAAAAATAGCGGAGCAATCGATGAAATCTGAAATTTATTGTAAAGTGTTAAGCTAAACATATCGGCAGAACTGAAGCAAGAAGCAGCAATGAAAGTTTTTTCGAGAAGTGCAGCAACAAAAGTTTCGTCATAAGCTTGAGCTTTTGAAAGCAGAATTAATTAAATTCTATCTTTTTACTAATCTTACATATACCGTCAATTTCTCGATATTAAAAATAAATAATTTTAATTTATTTAGCTCGGATTGCAATACCGTTCAATCGACGCCTTCTTACGAACGATCAGCCTGTTCATTTGGCTCACACTTTGACAGTTCTTTCTGCACGATTGGCTTACAATGGCCGCCTCCGCAGATCTCTATAATGTAGGATTACTAGTTCTACAGAAAAAAAAATGTTGTAGAAAATTCTGAGTTAGTCTTCAAGAGTTCGTAATTTCCAAAAGAGTTCAGCCATTAATTCTTAGGAATATTTTGTAGATATTAAATTATCAAAAAAAAATCTGAGATCCAGAAGAAAATAAATAAAAATCTTAAGTTTTCCAGAAATTGGCCACCACTACCAGCGCCACGTTGATTTGCGTAGAAGAGGCTAGCTTTATTCAACGTAGGTATTATACAAAATACAACAGCGTGATTGCTGAAGGGTTAAATGTTATTATATTCAATTTCGTCGTGTTGCGTTTAGCAGCGGATGGTCCTTCCTGCCGGGGCTACTGAAATCTCAGCGTCGATTATGTTGATACTCTTACTAACAGAGTCGGTTAAATTTGCATTTTTCTGGACGTTTCTTTCCAAAAACCCTCGACACATTTTGCGCGTACGCATACCGCTAAATGTTTATTCATCAAGATAATACACATTGAGATTATGCTCTTAATCAAGCAATATTTAGTAGATATAGTTAGATAGCAGAACATTGAACAATCGTAATCGAAAGTTATCATTTCATCAAGGAATAATTTTTTTATACTTATCTTAGTCATCATGAGCCGCTTTCTTCTCGGCATCCTTTTTGCTGGATTTCTTCTTCTTGGCCGGGGTCTTCTCCGGCTTACCTGGCTTTTCCGGAACTTCGGCTTCGTCCGGGTGTCCGGGCCCTCCAGCGGCTGGTCCGACCGGTGGGGGTCCACCCGGTGCTGGTGGGCCTCCAGCTCCAGCCGAAGGCGGCGGAGGACCTCCCGGAGTCGGTCCCGGTCCATACGGCGAATGCGGATGGTGTCCTTCGCTGTTCGGTCCGCCATGACCGTGCGGATCAGCTCCGTAGTGGCCCATCGGTCCGCCATGACCGGGACGTGGTGGACCCGGCATGTACTGACCAGGTGGCGGAGGAGCGTACTGCTGATGATAAGGATAGTGTCCGTATTGGCCGTATGATTGCGGGTGAGCTCCGTAGCCGCTGGGTAGATAGTAAGGCCGTGGAGGACCAGCATGGGGATACCCTGGATAGCCGGAGTGCGATGGCATTCCCGGATGAGGTTGCATGTGCGGCGGCATGTGATGAGTTGGTGGCGGCGGAGGAGGTGCCTGGTGATGGGGAACGGTAACGTTCGGTGGCGGAACGTGCGATTCGGCGCTGTGTGGCTGATTCGGTGGATAGGGAACCGACGGGGCCGATGTCGGAACCGGTGGAGCATGATGATGCGGCGGCGGAGGAGGAGTAGGTGAAGCGGACACCGGTGGAGGCGCAATGGGCGCAACTGGCGGTGGAATTTCAGGCTTCTGCTCCGGGACGACCGGCGCTTGTGCTGGAGGGGCACGGTATGGTTCTGAAATGTAGAAAGCGGTTAAAAACAGTCGATAACATGTTCGTTGGCATTTTCTGTAGGAATCCCGATACGAGAAACTTACCCGGTGGTGGGGCAACAGCTGCTGGTGCCTGAACTGGCGGTGGTACCGCCTCCATCGCTGGGGGCTGCTGATGCTCCATTGGGGCTTCCTTAGGAGCAGTCTTTTCCGGCTGCTTGGCGGCATGTTGACCCGGTTCATCAGGTTTAACTTGCTCAACTTTTTCCTCTTTCTTGGAAACAACAGCAGCCGCAGCAGCAGTAGCTGGAGGTGCTGCTGCCTCATGTGGCGCCTTTTCGGGAACATCCTGTGCCGGACGAGGCTCTTGAGTGGCTGCCTGCGCTTCGGGTGAAGCAACGGTTGCCACATTCTGACCGGGTTGTTCGTCCGGTTTCGGCGTGGGTGGTCCACCGGACGTAGATGGCTTCGACGGATCGTCAACTGTTCGGAGACGTTCTCGTTTCAACATCTCATATTGTCGTTCAACCATTTTTTGGAACGTCTCATCATCGACTGCCGGTTTGCAGTGCTTTTTAAGTTCATCCTGGAACTGCTCGCTGGATTCCACGAATTTACGCTTCCGGTTATCGAACTTTTCTTCAATCAACTGCAGTTCATGCTGGAGCTTCATCTGATGCATGGCCAACGATTGGACTTGTCTCTTGAGGACGTGCATTCTCTGGGTGGTCACAACGGAACGGACATCCGGGACAACCGCGTCCGAAAATATCTCATTGATCAAACGGTGATTTCGGGAGAATCTGGCATAAGCGACATGCTTGAACGAATACCCGTCATCCTGGTCATCTTCGTCCTCGGCCGGTTGAATATCGATCCTTCGATCCTGTTGGCCACCCTTCGAACTGGACCGAGTATTCTCATGCCCATCACCATCCCCGCCAGGCTTTGATTTGTTCTTCGCCGTCAAATAAGCCAAATACGCCGGCGAGCTATGGTACGCCTTCAAGTTCTTTTCGTATTCCAGCTTCTCCGCCTCATACTCCGTAATGAATTCCTCCTTCTCACTTTCCGGCAAATCACGCCACTGTTGCCCGATAATCTTTCCCACCTCCCACAGTTTCAAATCCGAATTCGAAACCTTGATCGAGTCCCAAACCTTTCGGGAGTACCGCATATACGGCATCAGCGGCTTTTCCGGTGCCTTCGGGGGCTTGATAATCTTGGCCTCGGCCGTCGCAGCCGATTTGCCCAACTTTTGCGGAGTGAATGCCGGATTGCCGTGAGGGCTGTGCATGAACGGGCTGGAGTTGTCCTGCTTGCGGCTATCCCCACCGCCAGATCCGGAGGGGCGCAATCGTTGCGTAGTCGGTGTCGACGAGACAGCCGGCGGAACGTTTTGTTTGTAGTTAGATGGAAGCGCCATCTTGGATTACACCCTCCTGCACTGATCGAGTGTGAAAACTGCACTAAAAACGTAAATTTCACAGTGAAATATAGAATGTTAAGATCAACTTTTACTAACCTGTTACACTTTTATATATTCTCCAAATAATTCGCCGAATTACACGAGAATTCAACGGATTTTTAAGAAGAATTTGGAGCATAAACTGATTTGTTGACACGACAAGAGAGGAAGCTTCGCTTGCGAAACTGAAGTGACATGTCAAAAATGACAATCAAGGAAAAAGGCCTTTAAAAGGCGCGTATCATTTGAAAAGAGCCTATAGCAAGCAAGGCTTTTCAAAAAATTCAACGTGATAAAAATTATTGATTTATACCGCATTTAGTTCACTACTGGACTGCGAACTGCGACATTATAAGTGCGAAAACGTAAATAAAAGTGCGCGATTGCATCAAATAAGGTTGATGTCTTCGGCGCACTATTTCTTCAATCTATGGAGAACAAGTGCTCTGAAGACACCGAGTTGATTTGATGCAATCGCGCACATTTATTAGCGTTTTCGCACTCGTGAAAACTAGTGCGATAGTCCAGTGGTGAACTAAATGCGCTATACTTTTGGCGTTCGATTTGAATAGGTCGTATGTTTGCTGTGATTCCTATGTTGATAGGACCTATTCAAATTGAACGCCAGATTTATTTTTTAATGTAATTTAATTTAATTTAATCAAGTGCATGAAATTTAAAAATGATTTTAAAATTCTTTAAAATGCATCTTCAGAAGTATATACTTCTGTATATACCCCGGGGACCAACCCACGCTAAGAAAATTTTAGAAAGACTCACAATAAGGCGTACACCGGGTGAAACTTTTCAAATTAGCTTAACATGTTTATCTATAATTTTTCATACTTTTTTGATAACTTTTAATGCAAAATTGATTATTAAGGCATAGATACATCTATTCTTGTGTCATTAAAATGAAAAGCATGTTGAAAAATCCGAAAACTGTGAAATACGAATAGGAAATGTGATGGAAAATGTTTGCATCGATTTTTCTCAATGTTTACGTTCTGGGATAGGCCCTTTTCAAATGTAACGCGAGAATAGGCCTTTAAGCACCACAAACAACCGCTGGATATCGCCCAGGCCTATCATCTGTCTCAACCGCTGAGGCGACCACTCCCTCGTCGTCGGTTTTTGTTTTGATGAAATTTTGCGCGCGCTCGTCTTCCAAATTTCACCGTTCGTTTCTTCGCGGATCGCGAGATGAATTTTTATCCGCTGATTTCTTGCTAGCAAATTGCATTTTATTGTGAGTCGTGTCGATAGCAGCTGATAATCTTATGATGAACTAGAACTAGTGCCCATTGCTCAAGCTGCAGCCATGGAAGACCCGGTGTTTCGAACCAAGTACCGAAAGTACAAGTTCATTGTGAAAAACTGGGAGCGGAAGTTTCGCAAGCAGCACGGCCGGATTCCTTCGAAGGTATTTGAATGTGGCCATTTCGTTTGCTTGAGTTATAGAATGATGGAGGATCCTTTTTCAGCACGACATTCGGGATTCCACTGTGGACGTTCGAAATGCGTACAAAATGTACTACAAGTTGAAAACTTCGCTTCTGGAGGATACCCTGCAGGATGCGCTGCTCGACGATGACGATTTCGACAGTTCGTTGATATCGCAGATGGAGGGCACTTTGTCCCAGGATTGTTCCATAGGTGCGTTTTCCAATTTGAGCGATCTGTCGTCGGCCAATGTTTCGATTAGTGCTCTTCTGACGGATCAGATCGATGGTCGGGTAACCGAGTTTGAAGCGGTCGAACAATCCGAGCAGAATGCCAACGCGTGGAATCTACCCCGAAAGAAGGCCGATGTTCCGGAGAAACAGAAAGAGCAACCGGTGAGCAAACCCAAAGCAAAAGCTCCGACAAAGCTCATGATGGAAGCTTCAGCGGTCATACCTAAGCGAAACCCTCGAAAGTCGCTTTCCAGCTTGCGGTTGTCTCAATCGGGGTCATCGTTCAGTTCACCGTCGATGGCTAGCTGGAAGGATTCCCTACCCGATTTGGAAACACTCCTGTATGAAAGGTCCAAACAATCTGTTGAAGTATCACCGTCTCAAGAGCAATGTTCACAAAAGCAAAGTACGTCCGGCAACGAGAGCCAGGTGGACTCCAAGGGCTTAGTGAACGAGCTGGATGAACGATGGCTCACCCGACAGGGCATGGATGCCGGGTCTCTGACCCCTGTGAGCAGTGCAAGTGGTCAGGCTAAAAAGTTTGGCCTGAGAAATATCAGTGGTATTTCCGTCTCGGACGTTTCCGCTCCGGTGGACACTTCCAACAGTTTTGGGATATCGTCGCTCAGTATGACCTCGTTTGCAAGTGAAGCGCCAGGATCAGAGCTGGAACAACCAAATCAGACTCAACAGGTTGTTAGCGCTCAGAACACTGCGTACGATCGTGCGGTTCAATCCGATTCCGACGGGGTGGTGGAAAACAGCGAGGACGAAGCGACCAGTGCGAATAGTTCTTTCAACACTTCGGGAGCAATTCGACACGTGGCCAAGAAGCGTAAGGTTTTCACCAGCGTCAATTTGAAGGCGGACCCGAAGGTCAATCAGGCGGTGGTGGTGATGGCCAACGATTTGAAGAAAGATGTACCGACTGAAGTTCCACCGGTAGAAGTGGGTATTGGGGTGGAGAACAAAGACCCGGAAATAAAGGTAGACCTTCCCGTAGAAAGTGACGAGCCGAAGACTAAACGCGCACGCAAGAAGGCTCCCGCGAAGGCTAAGGCTAAGAAGACGGTTCAGCCCAAGAAGGTGAGTATTCTAATTGATTCTACGTTAAAATACACCTAAAAATCTACTTATATCTTAAATAATTGTTCTCACTTTAGGTCCCTGTTCGCCGTACAACCCGGGGTCGCAAACCGGTCCAATACACCCAGCATGCCGGAAGCGAGGAAGAAACGGGCGATTTTGATCCGGATGATGAGGACAAAGATCCGGACTTCAAAGAACAAGCAGAAGAAACGCGTTCATTGCATGACGAAGAAGAACAAGAACATCAAATGGAACAGACGGTGCCGGAGGATACGGTATCGACGGCGAAGCCCGCAAGAAAGACCACCGCAGCGAGGAAGTCCAGAGCGAAACAGCCCGCTGCTCCGGCGGGAGAACGGAAACGGCGTTCCGGCAGCACCAAAAAGAGTCCGTCGGCACCAAGAATTGGTGGGAATACGGGGAAAAGAAAGAAGCGAGTGGCCAGGCAGCCGGCCGCCAAGGTTGTTCCTTCGAAGGAGGAGGCCGCTAAGGAAGACGGTTTTGATGATTACGTACTGGAATTTGGCATTGAAAGCTTGAACAACGCTCCTAGGGTCGACATCAGAGAGTTGATCAAGAGTACCCAGGCGGTGGAGAGTTTTATCCAAGGAGTTCCGGTGAAAGCTGCCAAGAGTAAGAAATTGGACGAAGAAGAGGTGGTAACTGCGAAGGAAGCGGCCTTTAGGAAGAAAGTCGCTGCAGGGAAGCAAAACGAGAACTTTGTTCGATTGGACCTCCGGAAGAAGGTCTTTGCCCGTGGCAAGAAGACGATGAACTTCAGCAAATATAAGAAAAACTTGTGGAAAAAGAAGAAAGCTGCGGCTTTGTGTGGTCCAGACATGGACATGGGAGGTTGCGATGGAGGTGTGCTGACTTGCTTCCAGTGCGGTGGGGTTGGCCACATGGCCAGGCAGTGTAAAGTGAAAGGAGAGCAATTGCTACCGCTGGATGTGGATGCAACTGAGGAATCGCCGTTTCCAACTTTGGAAGAAGTCGAAAGTATGGCCAAGGCACAATCGCTGGCGGTTCATTCTAACAAAATCGACAAACTTCCGGCTGTGAACAATCCTCTGTGGAAGTTAGACGACACGGAATCCACCCCAGATCTGGAGCCGGATAGTGAATACGAAGATCTTCCGGAGGAGCCCGCTGCGCCCGCTGAAACAAAACCTAGTTATATTGGTCACGTGATTCCACAGGACTTCTTGAAAAAGTCCGGTATTCTGGAACTCACCGTCAGCAACAAGGATAAAATTGGTCCCCTCTACCAGTTGAATCCGGATGGGTCCCTACCGGCAACTCCGAAGGCAGTGTTCGACGCCCTGAAAATGTTTGGCCACCAGCAGTTCCGCTCTGGACAGGAGCGAGCCGTTATGCGAGTTCTTTGCGGAATGTCCACGCTGGTGACCTTGAGCACCGGGTCGGGAAAATCGTTGTGCTATCAATTGCCGGCCTATCTCTACCGGAAGCACCGGAAGTGTGTCACTCTGGTAATATCGCCGTTGGTATCTTTAATGGAGGACCAGGTACACGGAGTGCCCGATTTCCTGAACGCCCAGTGCTTGCACATGAACCAGTCGCCCAAGTATGACTCTGAATACGTCCCACATCGTTCGTATCTTAGCTGAATATTTCTTCCATCTTTGCGGTAGGGTTCGCGCGAGAACGATGGATGCCATCGCAAACGGTGAGTTGGACGTGCTACTCATTTCACCGGAAGCGGTCGTGTCCGGCGAGAAGTCGACCGGGTTTGGATCGTTGTTGCGGCAGCTGCCACCGATTGCGTTCGCCTGTATTGATGAAGCCCATTGCGTGTCCCAGTGGAGTCACAACTTCCGGCCGAGTTACCTCATGATTTGCCGGGTGAGTACTCTGGGAGGGTTGTGCCGAACAGGTAAGATTGAACAGTTGGACTTTGATGTTATTGTGACACATAATGGTAACCGTTATCGACCGTTAAAAGACCGATTACTTGTGGTTTGATAATCAAGCTTATGACTTTCGTTTTCCAGGCTGTCTTCTATCTAGCCCAAAAATTGAGGCAATTGGTTCAAAATTGACTAAGTTATTGCATCAAGGTTCGTCGCTTGACTATTCAATGATGAGATCGTTGAAGTCTTCAGCAATTAATATTGAGGATTTTTTTCGGAATGCTTAAGATTACATATATTTTTCTAAAGGCTTTTTATTGACCAGATTTTCTTAAATTATAGGCTTCTATTCAAGTAACATTTTTTAGTCAAGTAGACCAGATCGTGTCGAGTATCCGAAGCAATCGGTTATTCAATCTGCTTCTCTCAGTGCCAAAGTTAAGTCTCTTCACTCAATCCGCAGTGGTTCAACGCCACCTGGACCTAGTGCTACTCCCTCGGGCAAACCATGTTCGGCGAGTAGTGTAAACCGTCACCATAACGTGTTACAGCGTAGTTTGTTTACGCAGCAGTGCTCAGCTGATTCCAAGGTACTATCAGGGAATCTCCAAATAGCCTAGTGGTTAAGGCTATAGATCGCCAATCCGAAGACGGCGGGTTCTATTCCCGTTCTCGTCTCCCTGGGCATAGTGTATCATTGCACTTGCCACACAATGTACAAATTCATGCAATGGCAGGCAAAGAAAGCCCTTCAATTAATAATTGTGGGTAGAA
Source organism: Aedes albopictus (assembly GCF_035046485.1). Taxonomy (NCBI): domain Eukaryota; kingdom Metazoa; phylum Arthropoda; class Insecta; order Diptera; family Culicidae; genus Aedes; species Aedes albopictus. The sequence goes on from NC_085137.1 coordinate 402,919,084, forward strand.
GTGCTCAAAGAACACTAAGTTGAAGAGAGGCAGCCATGAAGAACAAGAAGATCATGGAAAAAGGTGCCGTGTTAGTCATACCTATAACCGTGCACCCCCATTACTAGTGCACAGAGTCATAGAGACCTGCAACGCTTTAGGCGACAAACCCTGTGACGAATCCGTTATAGTGGTGATAGTGATAAACGATCGATCAAAAACGATCAAATCTTACTTATAGGTATACATGTCAATAACGGATCTCCAACCCACTATCACTGTTACAGTGTACCTCAGGCTGCAAAACGGTGAGTCGATAAGGAGAGCGTCTAACATAGCTCTGATCCTCACAAGTTCCTACCTCATGCTTCCACGGGTCAAGCGATGACAAAGACCGCCAGCTAAGAGTTGTGTGCTTAGCTGGTAGTGCAGCCAGGGCACTGTTGTCCTTCTGACTTCAGCTAGATTGAGGAGGTACGACCCGAGCGTCTGTTCACCAAGGAGGTGCGGCTCAAACAGCGTTTGTTCTGGCATCCAGCGGCTGAGTAAGAAACGCTGCACCACGCCCAGCTAGATCCAAGGTGGTAGCCCCATCAGCGTGGTCGTCCCAGTGTTGGTTGGGACGTTAAACAGAACTGGCACGATGGCCCTCCGGCGAGACAGGAGTGTTGGCGTAGGTTCAATAAGCCACCCGTGAAAATCCCCATTGCGAATAACATAGGAGAAAATACGACTCGATACTATCGGCATAGACCCACGCGACGAAATAAGGACTACGATTGGAAACTTGGAACATGGAATTGCAAGTCACTAGGTTTCGCAGGATGTGACAGGATAATCTACGACGAACTACATCCCCGCAACTTCGACATCGTGGCGTTGCAGAAACTTTGTTGGACTGGACAGAAAGTGTGGAAAAGCGGGCATCGAGCGGCTACCTTCTACCAAAGCTGTGGCACCACCAATGAACTGGGAACAGGATTTATAGTGTTGGGCAAGATGCGATAACGTGTGATCGGGTGGCAGCCGATCAACGCAAGGATGTGCATGTTAAGAGTTAAGGGCCGTTTCTTCAACTACAGCATCATCAACGTCCACTGCCCACACGAAGGGAGACCTGATGACGAGAAAGAAGCGTTCTACGCGCAGTTAGAGCAAACATACGATGGTTGCTCGCCGCGTGACGTGAAAATCGTTGTCGGCGACATGAACGCGCACGTAGGAAGGGAGGAAATGTACAGACCGGTAATCGGGCGAAACAGCCTGCACGCCGTATCGAATGATAACGGCCAGCGATGCGTAAACTTTACAGCCTCCCGTGGTATGGTAGTCCGAAGCACCTTCTTCCCCCGCAAAGATATCCACAAAGCCACCTGGAGATCACCCGACCATCAAACAGAAAACCAAATCGACCACGTTCTAATCGACGGTAAATTCTTCTCGGATATAACCAATGTCCGCACATACCGCCGTGCGAATATAGATTCGGATCACTACTTAGTAGCTGTATGCATGCGCTCAAAACTTTCGACAGTTATCACCACGCGTCGAATTCGAACGCCGCGACTCAACATCGAGCAGCTGCGTAACGTAGAAGTGGCTCAAGACTACGCGCAGCAGTTAGCAGTGGCCCTACCAACGGAAGAGCAGCTTGGCGCAGCTACACTTGAAGATGGCTGGAGGGACATCCGATCCGCCATAGGTAGTATCTCGGCTACAGCACTAGGCTTCGTGACTCCGAATCACAGAAACGACTGGTACGACGGCGAATGTGAACAGTTGAAAAACGAGAAGAATGCAGCATGGGCGAGAATGCTGCAACACCGTACGACTCGTACGAGAGCGAATGAGGCACGTTACAAACAGGCGCGGAACAGGCAGAACTCAGTCTTCCGGATGAAGAAGCGCCAGCAGGAAGAACGAGATCGCGAAGCGATGGAAGAGCTGTACCGCGCTAAGGACACACGAAAGTTCTACGAGAAGCTGAACCGCTCGCGCAGAGGCTTCGCCTCTGTGCCGACGCGACATGTGCCGAGATAATTATGGGAACATTCTCACGAGCGAGCGTGAGGTGGTCGACAGGTGGCGGCAGCATTACGATGAGCACCTCAATGGCGACGTTGCAAGTACCGGAGGTGGCGTGGTAATAGATTTAGGAGTATGTGCACAGGACGAAAGACTTCCGGCCCCTGACCTCCAAGAGATTGAGGAGGAGGTTGGCCGGTTGAAAAACAACAAAGCCGCTGGGGCAGATCAACTACCAAGCGAGCTTCTAAAATACGATGGAGAAGCACTGGTGAGAGCACTACACTGGGTCATTACCAAGATCTGGGAGGAGGAAGTATTACCGGAGGAATGGATGGAAGGTATCGTGTGTCCCATCTACAAAAAGGGCGACAAGTTGGATTGCGGGAACTATCGCGCGATCACACTACTGAGCGCTGCCTACAAGGTACTCTCCCAAATTTTATGCCGCCGTCTATCACCGATTGCAAGAGAATTCGTGGGGCAATACCAGGCTGGATTCATGGGTGAACGCGCTACAACGGATCAGATGTTCGCCATCCGCCAGGTGTTACAGAAATGTCGCGAATACAACGTGCCCACACATCACTTGTTCATCGATTTTAAATCGGCGTATGATACAATCGATCGAGAACAGCTATGGCAGATTATGCACGAATACGGATTCCCGGATAAACTGATACGATTGATCAAGGCGACGATGAATCAAGTGATGTGCGTAGTTCGAGTATCAGGGACACTCGAGTCCCTTCGAATCTCGCAGAGGGTTACGGCAAGGTGATGGTCTTTCGTGCTTGCTGTTCAACATTGCGTTAGAAGGTGTAATAAGGAGAGCGGGGATTAACACGAGTGATACGATTTTCACGAAGTCCGTTCAGCTGCTTGGTTTCGCTGATGATATTGATATTATTGCTCGTAAATTTGAGACGGTGGCGGAAACGTACATTCGACTAAAGAGTGAAGCCAGGCGAATCGGATTAGTCATTAATGTGTCGAAGACATAGTACATGATGGTAAAGGGCTCCAGGGTCATCGCGCCCGCCACCCTGAATTTATATCGACGGTGGTGAAATCGAGGCGGTTGAAGAATTCGTGTACTTGGGCTCACTGGTGACCGCCGAAAACGACACCAGCAGAGAAATTCAGAGGCGCATTGTGGCAGGAAATCGTGCTTACTTTGGACTCCGCAAAACTCTACGATCGAATAAAGTTCGCCGTAACACGGAAGTTAACTATCTACAAAACGCTGATTAGACCGGTCGTCCTCTATGGGCACGAAACATGGACCCTACGTGCAGAGGACCAACGCGCCCTTGGAGTTTTCGAACGGAAGGTGTTGCGTACCATCTACGGCGAAGTGCAGATGGAAGACGGGACTTGGAGAAGGCGAATGAACCACGAGCTGCATCAGCTGCTAAGAGAACCAACCATCGTCCATACCACGAAAATCGGGAGGCTACGGTGGGCGGGTCACGTCATCAGGATGTCGGATAGCAACCCGACTAAAATGGTTCGCGAGAGTCATCCATCCGACCGGTACAAGAAGACGTGGAGCGCAGCGAGCTAGGTGGGTCGACCAAGTGGAGGACGATCTGCGGACCCTACGCAGAGTGCGGAAATGGAGACAAACTGCCATGGACCGAGTGGAATAGAGGAGGCTACTATGTACAGCAGAGGCCACCCCGGCCTTAGCCTGATTGGTAAGGTAAGGTAAGTGTACCTCAGGCTCTTTCAGTGCTATAGATGTCTCTTTTGCATCAAACTCCATAGGGCACTGCATGAAATTCTCTCCTTCTCTTTCACTCTTACAGAAATTTTGTAAACAACAAGGCCAAGAAACGTCAAAATCCCATACAAAATCAAAACAATGCAGTGCCCTATAGCGGGCCTGGTACGTTTGGCATAAGGCCGTTTGGCATAATGCCATTTGGCATAAGGACGTTTGGCATAAAGGACACTTGGCATAAAGGACATTTGGCATAAAGGACGTTTGGCATAATGGACATTTGGCATAAAGTACGTTTGGCATAAAATTATTTCAGTAAAAAGTGAACTACATACTTAACGTAAAAGAAGGATAAGTATACAAAAGAAGGATAATACATTATAATGCATTAACTTTTATGGATATAATATGCAGACAAGGATGATTTGCTGGAAAGAACCATTACCGGAATCTAAATTGCTTGTATCGATGAAGAACAGCCTATATACAAAAGAAGGAACATTCCCCTTCCGAAAAAAAATCAAATTCATGGAAGCAAAAAGTTATTTCGAAAATAAGAGATCCAATATAATGCACCAACAACAAGTTTGCCTTCTTTCCCTTGAAGGCTGTTCTTTAATTTTTTTTCCAGAGGGAAAATATATTTCACATATTCTTTATGCCAAACGTCCTTTATGCCAAACGTCCCTTATGCCAAATGTCCTTTATGCCAAACGTCCTTTATGCCAAATGTCCTTTATGCCAAACGTCCTTATGCCAAATGTCCTTATGCCAAACGTACCAGACCCCCCTATAGCAACTTAATTCAATTGGTGTTGTGATAAGGATCTGCATAGTAGCAACCATATCCCAGTCTACATAAGGACTAACAACCTTTACGCTGTAACACGATTCAAATCAGATTTGAATATACAAATATTGGGCCAAGTTTAAGAAAATTGTTTCTCAGAAGCTTTCCCCTAATTGTAAAGTCAACATTCTTGACATCATTGAAGCAATCAACGAAGCAGCACTTGAAACGATTCCGAGTACTAAAGGTATCCATTAGCGTGGGACACGAAAAGACATATTACTCCTGTACACTTTTTGAGTTCCATTTTGGCCCCATATCAACTGTGCAAAATTTCAGCTCGATCGGAGAAACTATATTTTAGCGCCAGCCGTTTTAAGTTTTCATACGATTTACTATGGGGAAAATCTCTTTTTCAAAGAAAAATCGCCACAGGTTGCCTCTTAACCCCTAAAAATATAAAATCAATGAATGATTTCTGTTGAAAATTTCACGAGGAACCAACCCTCCGAAGACCGCAAAGCGATCTAAGGCATGTGGAAAAAGTTATTCACTGAAAACCCCAAACGCTGTTTAATGCAAACATGTTCAATATATAAGGATTAACAATAAATGCATGCAAACGCTGTTTAATATATAAGGAATAACAATAAATAATTAAATCTCGTCATTTTATCGATCGGGTAAGGCCTAATAACTTTTTCCACGAACGTCGCATCGGTTTGCTGTTTTAGGGGGTCCGATTCCTAGTGAAGTTTTCTACAGAAATCATTCATCGACTTATTTTTAGGGATCCAGGGGGGCACCTAGCGTTTTTTCTTTGCAGGAGTAAAATTTCCCCATAGTAAATCGTATGAAAAACTAAGAATGGCGGGCGCTAAAATATAGTTCTTCCGATTGATCTGAAATTTTGTACAGTTGATATGGGACCACAGTGGAACTCAAAAAGTATACAGGAACTTGAGATTTTTCCATTTTTTGTATTTTCCCATATAAACCGTGTACCAGATCAATACGCATGGAGTGAATACATTTTTTTTGAAAATAATTGGAGTTATAGTTCAACAGGTATGCTGCCGTGAATCGCATAACTGTCCCATTTGCATAGGAAATCCAGCAAAGATGGGACTGATATGCGATTCACGGCAGTATGGGCCTTGAAAAATTTTCAATAGGTCTTGTCAAGGCATTCGTAAAACGCATCCTTCACGTCATCGGTTTTGTCGTTGGTCGGCGTATAGACATTGATCAGGCTGTAGTTGAAGAATTTACCTCGAATCCTGAATACACAGATCCGCTCTTTGATCGACTTCCACCTCATGACTCGCTTCATCTGTTTCCCGATCACTATGAATCCGACCCCATGTTCTGCCTTATCGCTGTCGCTGTGGTAGATGTTATATTTAATTAAGGTTCTTGAACCGATCCAAAGTGAACTAGATTAATACACTCACCTTACGGTAAGGTGTTAGTCTTTAGATTAACTGCGAGATATTTCGTGATAAGAGGATTAAATACGTGCGATCGACTTGTAGGTTCTCTGAAGAATGATCTTTCTAGCTTTGTTTCATTTATCCACCACCTATTCGCGAACGACCTATCAGCCGAGTACAAACATCGTTTAACGGCTTGTTCGGGACTTCGCCCGATGTCATACACGCTTAATGTATCCACCATCATCTGAATGATGTGTTAGCGACGAGATCCACCGCCCTGAATACACGTTTACCCGATTTGGGCCACCGCACTTCCTGAACAGCAGCAATACATACACCAACTTTCTGCAATTCACGAGCCAAAAGGCTCACTCGTCCAGGTTCATTTAAGGTCCTGACGTTTCAGGTACCGAGTTTCCAGTCATAGTCCTTATTTCGTTGCCGGGTCGGTTTCCGAGAGTATCGTTCGCATTTTCTTCTATTTTATTCATTTTTCGTGGTGGTGTAAGGCTTCGACAGGCTACCTTACCGGGGTCGCGCTGCCTACATCGCGTTGGTAGGACTGCCATCTAGGTATAGCTGACGCGATACAGCGTTTCATATTCAGCCGCTGGATGCCAGAACAGAGGCTGTTTGAGCCGCACCTCCTTGGTGAACAGACACTCGGGACGTACCTCCACAAATAGCTGAAGTCAGAAGGACAACAGTGCCCAGGCTGCATTACCAGCTAAGCCTAAGCACACAACTCTTAGCTGGCGATCTTTGCCATCGATTGACCCGTGGAAGCATGAGATAGAAACTTGTATCAGAGCTATGTTGGACGCTCTCCTTATCGACTCTTCGTTTTGCAGCCCATTGTGATAATGGTAATATTTAACCACAGAAAAAAAATGACGGGTTTCTTTTAGTTTCATAATCAGGATTAGGACAACTACAACTGAATTTATGAGACATCTGCTCTTATCTTTGATTATCTTTCCATATTTTTTCCTAGGTTGTTGGTAATAATGTAAATCTGCTGAATAATTTAGATCAGTGATCCTCAGGCCCATTTTTTCAACTGCTCGTACTGCAACGCCTGAATCGATTTGTGAAGCATTCAAAACTTTATGCCTGATTACTTCTGCAGTAGAACATCTACCATAAGAAACATTGCAAGGAATTCAACGGCAACATAGAGAACTGGACATCATGTGCGGCCCGCGGGCCGCACTTTGGTGACCACGGCTTTAGATAATATTTTCCTTTATCTTGTCTTTGACTTTGTCTTTCCCAAAATTTTCTAAAATAATACAGACTACCGGGGGGAGCGACACTACACGCAGAAAAAAATATTTTAAACTCAAAAATAAAGCGCTTTGAATCAAATAAAATAAACCATTGAACCACGGCTTAATACCATTTTGCTTTGAATCAAATACATTTGGTATTTGTTTCAAAGCATTATTTTCATTGCTTTAACAATCAAGCCTCCGCGACACTGATTGTAGTTTCAAATACTTGTTGACTTTGAATCTATCACATCATTGCTCTGAAAGTAAGTAATTTTGCAAATTCAAAGACTATATTTTTTTGAAACAAATATTGATGGACTTAGATTCAAAAACAAAATGTTTTTGTTTGAAAGTGAAAGCGAAATAAAAAAGGCGAGTGAGAATCGAACACGGATACTGTTATAATATGCTATACTGATAGCGGGTTAACGTTCATGACCAGATCTGCTCTTGAAAATCTGAAGGTAAAACTGAATCGCCTTGCTCATATTGGCATTATGCATTCTCCAATATTGAAAACAAAAACATATTTTTTTGATTCAACAAACCTCCCGACTTTAAAACAAAATATCTTTAAATTTGATTCTAATATGTGTTATTTTTCTGCGTGTAGTTTTGCCAAGCCGAAAAACCCCAAAAAAGCCGAAAAAAGTCGAAAAAACCCGGTAAAACCCGTAAAACTTTTGCGGGTTTTAGCGACTACCCTCCCCCTGGATAAAGACAAGTTTTAATTCAGCTTGCATAGACCTACACACTTAAAATAAAGTACCGTATTCAGCTGTTCTATTTTCGGTAAAAATTCAGATTACCGAATGTTCAGCACCATATTACCGAAGTTCGTCAAAAAATTACGGAACGTTCGGTAAACTCTACTGAACCATCAGTAATGTTTACCGAACGTTCGGTAAAAAGTAGCTGCACTTCGGTAAAACTGTGCTGAACTTCGGTAATGTGAACTTTTACCGAAAATAGAACAGCCGAACAAGTGACTCTAAAATAAGTGTGTACTATTGACATTCTTTGAATTTTCTCAAATTTAACAATAATTGTTAAATTTAATGTAACGCAAGAGTGGGTAGGGGAGGTCTCTGCGTTACACTCATCATTCATCACTTGAAATCGAAAGTACACAGGACAGGGGACGCTAGGATAAGTTGACTTACAGCATTACAGATTAGGTTATGTGAACAATTAAATTCATTACCATTAGAAACTTATGGACTGATTAAGTAAAGATTAAACTGTTGATTTTAGAAATGAGTTTATATTTGTATTTTTTTTATAGGTTTTGTAGGGATGAATATATAAAAGTTCACAAATAATCTTTATCATTTTATTTTTGACACAGAGATCAGCTGTCTGAACTTTTTGTTTTTATATCCTAGACGGTATTATAACACTGACCAAAAAGAAAGCAGGAATTTAGTTACATGTTTCTTTAGGAATTAGGACGGTTGACAATGTGAAGGGTTACGGTGGATATAAGAATACTTCGGACTGAGATGATCACAGATATGCAGAAGACGACTAGCGAAATTAATAACACAATTTGACACATTACAGACTATTTTGACGTATAGGGTTTGACTGATTTACAACATCGAATGGAAGCTCAAAAAATATTATCTAACACTAATATGAGAGTTATTAGGGGATGATGCTGGTGCCGTCAATGACCAACATCGGTTATTGACATTATTGGTAATCAGCTTCAAATAATTTTCAGAATGTATTATAAAATAACTTAGGATATTATTTGATTATTGTTTGAAGAAGCTGTCAGAAAAACTAGTTGCTCATATCGGCTAAAAACGCTAGCTCTGGTCAGGCCCGGATTTAAGGGGGGGCATAGGGGGCAAGTGCCCCGGGCCCCCCCGATTAGGAGGGCCCCCCGAAAATCCTGAAGCACTATATATTTTCTTCAACAAAACATAAAATGCCCTTCAAGAGACGATTATATTTTATACATGTCCTAATGATTGAGTTCTTTAAGGGTGACTATTTTGAGGGATCGGTTCTCGGATCGGTTTTAATGCTTGGTTGCAGCAAATTCATATCTAGATAGGTATAACAGTATTCAATAATCAGGTAAAATGAAGTATTTTTTTTTTTAATTTTGTTTTATGCGAGTTTCTATAAAACCCCATGGAGTTCTTGTTGAATTCAATTGAAAAACTGTTTTAGGACTTAACATTACAACAAAAAAGCGTCTCTATCAAATTACTGCTTAATACTCATCTGCATCAGTTCGTTGAGGACAGATGTTATCATGGGAAAGAGTAGATAACGATTCCTGGAGATGTTCGAGAAATTCGGGACAGTTTTGGAAACTTAGTTTTTAAAAACAATGTTTTTACAGTGTTATTGCTACAGTTGCCCCCTACAATCCTGACTTTAATAAATAAAGATAATAAAAAAAATCCTGACTTTGTTCACTCGTAGAATTTTGCAATTCGAACTGAACGCTAATTTGTAAAATTTTCATATATCTTTTAAATTCGGATGAAAGTTTAAAATACATGTACGATCTGAATAAGATTACATTTACGCTGTAAACCTGTATGCAAAATCTTGACATTTTAGCATAAATATTAGAATGCATGTTCGTAACATTTTTTTCATTAATTCAAATAATTTGTCGATATTTTGGTGAATTGCAATTGAAGGTTTGTAATATTTCATCATAAAAAAATGAAAAATAAATTAAACATCCATCATCCGAATGAACAAAACAGTTGAGTGACATAAATTCTTAATAAACCACAAAAATCAGCAAAAAAAAACGAAGAAAAATAACATTGAAAAGAATACGTTAATGTACGGTTTACATATTCAAAATCTTGTTTTTAGGGCCCACTTTATACGGTTTGCCCCGGGCCCCCCGAAGCCTAAATCCGGTACTGGCTCTGGTAGCTGTCTCCGAATAATTTTCAGAAAAATCAAATCTTTAAAAATTAACTATGACATATTTTTTTTACTCTTCTTTGTAATATTTCTTAGAAATAGTACTTTGAAGGCGTTAACATAGACAGTCTTTTTTCTCTCTGAATGTTGTTCAGTGTCTATGGAGATTTTCGATTATTGAAATATTGTTCAATTATCAATTCATCTTTGGAGCTTCCATTCGGTCAAAATACTAGTGCAATGGGAATAGTGCAAACACAGTATTTTTAAAAACTACTATGACCCAATACTAATTACTACACACTTTGCTCAAGTTGACGACATCGTCTAGTCCATCGTGAGTATTGGTCCTAGTAGGGGGAAAGTTGGGAAAGGGTCCAGTCTTTGCCATTAGCTGTCCTGCAGCTCCACCTGGTCACTCTACAAAAAAAAAAAACTTTTGCGGGTTTTAGCGACTTTTTTGAGCTTTTTTCAGGTTTTCTTGAGGTTTTTTGGCTTGGCAAAACTAGTGTCGCTCCCATTGGCGTAACTAGGATTTTTTCCTGGAGGGGGCCCAGGGGGGGCCTGACTTGAGATGAATTTTAAGCGGGATGGGCGCCCGATATGTGAATATGCAAATCAGTATTGTAGTTTTAAGTAATCAAAATGACTGTTTCAGATTTGTTCATAGTTTTGTAAACTATATGAGTACGAACAATTCCTCCAAGATTTTTTTCCATAGCTTAATTCAGTGATTCCATCTTGGCTTCTTCCAGAAATTCGATCAAGAATTCATCTAGGGATTCCACTAGACATTTTTTCAGGGATTTGTCCTGGGATATCTTTAGAGGTTCCTCCAGTAATTGTTCCAGTGCTTTTTTCGAAGTTTCCTTCAGGAATTTCTCCAGAGATCCTTTAAGGTATTTCTGCAGGTATTAAAAGATTTCTACAGGGATATCTCCATATATGCCTTCCAAAATTCCACTATAGATTGCTCCAATAATTACATCTGGAATGATTCGAAGTATTTTTGCAGGAATGTACTCCAGAAATTCTTTTAGAAAATTTAACTTAGAGATTCTTAAAAAAAAAACTCTCCAAGAATTGCTTGCAAAAATTGTACAAAAAACCTTTTGGGATCCCAGTTTTTTGTTTTTTTTTTTTATGTGTATTAACGAGATTTTTAGCCCTAGGCTAGTTCATCTCGGGACCCACGCTTTACTTCCCTTCCGAAGTAAGAACTCACATTTTGCGAGTTTGTCGGGAGTGGGATTCGATCCCAGGTCCTCGGCGTGATAGTCAAGTGTTCTACCCAACTAACATTTATTATGAATGTAAACGTCAACAAAGCGTTCTTAATACGGCTTGATGTTGAGTTACTGTGTTGTACATATGGACGGAAGCTTCTATGCAAGCCCTATACCAATGATTCTGGCGAACTTAATCAGCTTGTACATGCTGTGCGATCAGCTTCTATGCCACCTAGTCATAGCTCTTTTCTCGGCTCCTATGTAACCACTAACTGAATAACATCTTGAGAAGGCGCTTTTTCAGCCTTTTCGCAGTTGTTAAATAATAGTTTCACGGCATCCCCAAATTAAACGATTAAATATAATTAGGTTATGGATACCGTGACGCAATACATGTGAAACTGGAATTATCACTTTTAAAATTGAATAATTAAAGTACTTGCCACTACTTGGAATCGAACTCCCGATCTCCGTATCCACTGGTCCCGATGATGTCCTCGCTGCCACACTGCTATATATAAATAACATAAAAAATAGCCCGTTTTGTTTTACTCCAGACAAGGCTTCATAATTGTGCCACAAGAAACCTTACCCAACTTCATCTTGCTGTAAAAGCTTGTGAAACGTCAAACGCAATAATGTTTACATTGAACAAGCTGTGTGGTTGCGCCAACAGATTCTTCTTCACAGCTTCTAGCTGAAAGAGTGTTCTTTAAACGGCTACGAAGCGCTGCTGTTTTGTGTTTTGGCAACATTACAAAACGTACTGTATAAAAGCAGCTGTTGTAGTGGCTGGGACTCTTACTCGATTTGCACATCTTCCGGCAAATCTTCCGGCATTGAATTAAAGTGCAATAAAAGCAACCCAAATAATTTCACAGCGCATACATGGATAGCTGTAAAGAATTTGTGTAGTAGCTATATATCCCGCTTAAAGTTTGTTTTGACAATAATGTTTATATCCGGCAAGCCGTGTTGGTAAACCAACAGTTTCTTTATTACAGCTTCTAGCCGTAATGAAATCGCATAACGGCCTTTAAAGCGCTGCTGGTTTGGGGATTTGTCAGTATAATGAATTGTACTGTATAGTAGCAGCTGTTTTGTTAGTTGGGACTCCTATTCGATGTGTTCAAGTTTTCACATCTTCCGGGAAATCTCCCGGAGTTGGAATAGGGTGGAGTAAAGGCAGCCCCAGTGACAAGCAATGAATTTCTGAAAACCGAGTTTGGTAGCTGTATGGTGCTTGTTTTGCAGTCGTGTATTAGCTTATGATTTATATTTGACTAGCTTTCCTTTTATTCAGCGTTGACTGCTTTTACTCGATGGTTATACAACAGAAAGCAAATGACTGAAGCTTATAGCGCTGAAAATGTTAGTTGGGTAACCATTACACCAGGTCCGCTCCACTAGGGATCCTAGTATTCCTTCAACAATCACTGCAAACATTGATTTCTTCATTTTTTTATCCAGGAATATTCCTACAAAAATTCTTCCAGGTATTTGCTAAGAAAGCTCTCCTGAGATTCCATAAAGAGTTCCTAATGGGGCTTGCTTCCGGGATTCCTCATCGGGTTTCTTCAAAAATTACTTCAAGAGTTCCTCCAGGGATTCACCGGAAATTTCTTCTGTTATTCTTACAAAAACGAATTCCAGATTATTTTAAACATTTCTAGAAAAACTCTTATTGGGATTCCATCAGAAACTACCACAGGAATTAATCCAGGATTTCAGGATTTCCTCAGGAATTTCAGCGGTTTCTTCAGTATTTCCCCTGAGAATTCTTCAGAAAATCCTCCTGGAATTAGCTCAGAAATCGAACTTTGTATTTCATCAGGAATGAATCTCGAGATTCCTCCAGGAACTCCTTCTGAAATTCCTCCCGGATTTTTTTCAAGAATTATTCCAGGTATTCCTCCTGGCATGCCTCTAAGATTTCATTCAAGCATTTCTCCAGAGACTTCTGCAAGAGTTCTACCAAGAATTTCTCCAGGTATTACCCCAGGTATTTCCTCAGGAATTACTCCAGGAATTTATTCAAGTTTGGATCCAGGAATTCTTCCATGAATTCCTCCGAAAATTCTTCCAGGAATTTCTTCTCTAGGGTTTCCTTTGCATATTCCTCCAGGGTTTATTTCATTGATCCCTCTAGGAATTCCACCGATGATTCCTGCAGTTATTCCTTCAGAAAATCCTCCTGGAACTCCACCAGAAATTCCTTTCTGAATTCCTCTAAAAATTTCTCCAGGAATTCCTTTAGAAATTTCTCCATGGATTCCTTCCAGAATTCCTCTAGAGATTCTTCCAGGAATTCATTCAGGGATTCTCAAGATATTCATTTAGGGATTCCTCCTGCAGTTCTTCCATGAATAGTTCCACGGATTTTCCCCAAGATTTCCTATAGAGATTTGTCCAGGAATTCCTCCTGAGGTTCTCCCAGACATTGTTTCAGGGATTCCCCCAGGTTTTTTTGCACGAATTTCCCCAGGGATTCTTCCAAGTAATTCTCTAGAAATTCCTCTAAGGATGCCTCCAGGAATTTCTCAAGAGGTTTTTTTTACTTAGGTATTACCCCAAGAATCCCTTCGGAAAGTCCTACAGGAATTGAGCCAGGAACTTCCATAGGAATTCTGTCAGAAATTACTACCGCAATTCCTTCAGGAATTCCTTCAGAAATTATTACCGCAATTCCTTCAGGAATTCCTTCTGGAATTCCTCCAAAAATTCCTCTGGGAATTCCTCTAGAAATTTCTCTTGGATTTTCTTCAGAAATTTCTCTTGGAGTTTCTTCAGAAATTTCTCTTGGAATTTCTTCAGAAATTCCTCCATTAACTGCTTCCAGAATTTCTCTCGAGATTTCTCCAGGAATTCATTCAAGAATTCTTCAAGGGATAGTTCCAAGGAATTTCCACAAAAAAATCCTTTACAGATTAATCCAGGAATTCTTCCGGGGATTCCGCAAGGAGTTTATCCAGAACTTTCTTCAGGAATTTGTCCAGAACTTTCCAGGCATTCCTCCTGAGGTTTCTCCAGAAATTGCTTCAGGGATTCCTCCAGGGATTTTTCAAAGAATTTTCCCAGGGATTCTTCCAAGAATTTCTCTAGAAATTTCTCTATGGATTCCTCTAGGAATTTTCCAAGGGTTTCTTTAGAAATTTCTCCTGTGAGTTTCTCCATGGACTCATCCCGGGATTTCTCCAGCAATTCATCTAGAGATTGCTTCGGGAGTTCTTCTAAAAACTCCTAACTCCACTGGATTGCTCCCAGAATTCTTCTGAAAACTCCACCAGGAACTCATCTAGAAATGTATCCAGAGATTACTCCAGGCATTAGTCCAGGAATTTCTCCAGGGATTTTTTAAGGAAATTCCCCAGGGTATCCTTCAGGGATTTCTTAAGGAATTTCTCGAGATTCCTCCAGGAATTGATACAGGCATGTCTCCAGGAATTTATCCAGGGGTTACTCCAGGCATTCCTCCAGAGGTTTCTATAGGGATTCCTCCAGGCATTAATCCAGGATTCCTTCAGAAATTACTACCACAATTTCTCCAAGAATCTATCTAGAAAATCCTCCAGGGATTCATTTAGAAATTACCCCAAGAATTCCTCCCGGAGTTTATCCAAGAAATATTCCAATAATTCTTCCTGGGATTCCTGAATGATTTCCTTCTGAGATATCTCTAGGAATTCCTTCAAATATTTTTTCAGGAATCCTCCAGGAAATCCTCTAGAGATTCTTTTAAAAATTTCCCCACAAATTCTTTCTGGAATTTATTCAAGAATTATTCCAGGTATTCCTCCTGGCATTCTTCCAGGATTTCATCCAGGCATTTCTCCAGGGACTCCTCCAGGAGTTTTACCACGAATTTCACCAAAAATTACCCCAGGTATTTCTTCAGTAATACTTTCGGTAATTTATTCAGAAATGGATCCAGAATTCCTCCAGGAATTTCTTCGGAAATTCGTACAGCAATTCCTTCAGGAATTGTTCCAGGAATTCCTCCAGAAATCCTTCCAGGGTTTCCCCCAAGAATTAATCCAGGAATTTCTTCTCCGAGGTTTCCTCTACACATTCCTCCAGGAATTATTTCATGGATCCTTCCAGAAATTCCTCCGATGATTTCTCCAGTAATTCTTCCAGAAATCCCTTCTTAAGTTGCTCCTGTAAATCCTCCAGAAATTCCTCTGGAAATTTCTCCTGGAACTCCATTAGAAATTCCTCTCAGGATTCCTCTAGGAATTTCTCTAGGAATTTCTCTAGGAATTTCTCTAGGAATTTCTTTAGGAATTTCTCTATGAATATATTCAGAAATTTCTCCATGGATTCCTTCCAGAATTCCTCTAGAGATTCTTCCAGGAATTCATTGAAGGATTCCTCAAAGAATTGATTAATTTATTTATTTATTCATTTCCGTCTTCGACTATGTCGCACAGACTACAGATTGCTTAAAATCTAGTAACATACAAAGCGAGATCACTACTATGACAAGTTCAGAAAAATATAAAATACAATACAATTTACCAGGAACATCAAAAACTAAGCACAAGAGAAACAGTACATCATATTACAAAGGTTACTAGGAATCAAAGCGGTTCAAGCGGTTCGGTATCAAGCTTGTTCGTCCTGAAGGTCTACATACTGGTTTACGGCGGTCTCGAAATTCACGACATCGCACACCGGTGGGCCAAACGGAAGTGTTCAAGGCGGAATAGCGGTGCTTTTCGTCGACAACAACTTTGAATGATATGTAATCGTACGCCGAAAGATCTTTCCCCGGTGATATCAGGCATTTTACTTCTAACACTCGTTCGGCTCCTATCGTTTCGCACATGGATTCCTCCTGGAATTCATCCATGAATAGTTCCATGGAATTTCCCCAAGATTTCCTATAAAGATTTGTCCAGAAATTCCTCCTGAAATTCCACCTGGAGTCCCTCCTAAGGTTCCTCCAGAAATTTGTTTCAGGGATTTCTCCAGGGTTCTTTCCAAGAATATCTCCAGAGATTTTTTCAAGAATTTTTGTAGAAATTTCTCTAAGAAATTTTGCGGGAATTCCTTATGAGGTTTCTTCAGAAATACTCCAGGAATTCCTTCAGAAAGTCCTTCAGGAATTCATATAGGAATTCCTTCAGGAATTCCTCAGAAGTTACTACCGCAGTGTCTCCAGGGGCTCCTCAAGAAATTCCACCAAGATTTACCGTAGGTATTTCTGAAGAAATTCCTACAGGAATTTCTTCAGAAATTGATCCAGGAATCGCTCCAGGAATTTCTGCAGGAAATCCTTTAGAGATTGCTTCCGATATTCTTTCAGGAGATTCTTCAGGAAATTCTATAGGAATTTTTCCAAGGGATTCCTCCGGAAATTCTTTCATGTTTCCTCTAGGAATAAGTCCATGAATTTCAACTCCAGGGATTCCTCCAAGAATATACCAGAAATTCCTGCAGGGATTCCTCTAAGGATTCTTCCGTGAGATTCCTCCAAGAATTCCTCCTGGAATTCCTCCAGAAATTCCTCAGGGAATTCTTCTAGAAATTTATCTTGGAATTTCATCAGAAATTTCTCTAATGCTCCAGGCATTACTCCACGAACTTCTCCAGGGATGCCTCCTTCAAAAATTTATCCATTAGCTTTGGAGCCAAGGGCTGAAAGTCTCTTTAAAAAAAAACAAATCAACCAACCAATCCATTAACTTTTCCAGGGAATCCGCCTGGAATTTGTCCAAAAAATTTTCTAGGATTTCCTCCAGAAATCCATCTTGGAATTGCTGAGAAAATTTGCAAAAACGCACAAAAAAATGTGCCTATGATGATTCGTTCTATGATTTTTCAAAGTAGGTGGTGTCTGTGGAAAATGTTTGATTTTCACTGGAGTTTTCCGGAAAATTAGGCGACCCTGATTTTTTTCAATTTAGTTTTTCAAATATATATGATCCCTACCTAATTTCATTAACCTTCAGAAACTTCATACCAATTTGTACGATAATAAAAAAAAACCCCTAATGCTTCAGGCATTAGTCCAGGAACTTTTCCAGAGATTCCGCATGGAATTTTTCCAGAAGGTTCTCCTGAGATTTCTTGAAGAATTTCTTCTAAGGATTCCTCCAGCAATGCATCCAGAAATTCCTCCAAGGATTCATCTAAACAATTTTCTAGTAATTTCTACAGGGATTTCTGATGCGGATTCTTCAGATTTTTTTCCTGAAATTCCTAGCATAATTGCTCTTCGGATTTCTTCAGGAATTCATCCAGGGATTCCTCCAGGGAGTCCTCCAGGTATACTTTCACAAATTACTCCAGGGATTCTTGCAGGTATTGCTCCGAGAATTCTTGTAATGATTTCTTCCGAAATTTCTCTCGGGATTTTTTTAAAAATTTATTCAGCGGTTAGTTAAAAAATTACAGTATTCCGTTCATAATGTTTTTCAGGGATTCACCCCAGGGTAGATTTTTTGAATAATTTGAAGGATTTCTAGAGGAATTCCTCCAGCGATTTGTATTGAAATTCTTTTAGATAATGAGGGACATAGAAGCCAAGAAATTCTCCAAGAAGTCATCCAGGAATTCTTTCACAATTATCTCATGAATACCAAGTCTTTTACAAGTCCAATCATGAATACCTTCAAACTTACGATTACATCTTGAAGCACCAGCTTTCAAATATATTAAAACTTCCACAATGACTATTTGAATTTGTGCATTGTTTGATTGACGCAAAAATACCCCTGGCCCACGAAATAAAAGAAATTAATAGTGACCGACTAGAAATCACCTCCAGCATGGTTTTAATGAATACACTCGCGTTTACGCTTCAGCTACGTACATCTATTCTCACTAGGAATTCACAAACTTTTGCTGGAATTCAATTGCAAATTCAACCAGAGTTTTTTCTCACATGATATTTGATTTCCATAAAGAATCACTTAACCATATTTTGCAGTAATGCTGCTAGAAAATTCAAAGATTCTTAAAGATACCCATCCAGGAATTCCTGGAAATTGTCATTTAGATTTAATCTCTCAGCGATTTAAAAAAGAAGATGTACAAAGTATTGCTTTTTATATCATTCTGATTATATAATATTTCCAAACAAAACTAATTACATAGACCATTTTGGACAATGATCTTGTAAAGAGTGACAAGTTGAGAATTGTCTCCAATAACTGCCAATTTAAACACATATTATGCCAAATAAATTTCTATTACTGTACGTGCAGTTGAAACCCGGATTTTTTTACTAGCGAAGTTGGATTTTTCTCCAAATCCGTGCGTCGGACCTAACTTCGGAAGTGGTGCGCTGTATAGCTGTTTGCTATACAGCGCACCACTTCCGAAGTTAGGTCCGACGCACGGATTTGGAGAAAAATCCAACTTCGCTAGTCTAAAACTCCGATTTTCAACTAAATTGAGAATATAGATCTATGTTTGTCACCACGGCAGTGGTTTTCAGATTTTTTCTAATTTCCATATATAAAGTCATGAAAAATTTCTGGGGGGGGGGGGGGGGCCTGGCGGATTCTGGGGGAGGGCCTGGCCCCCCTGGCCCCCCTCTAGTTACGCCAATGGTCGCTCCCCCTACAGACTACTATTAATTTGACAATTATGCACGTAGAAACGGGTCCTTAACGAGTCGCCAACTAAAACGGATCTAATGATCGGGAAATTTGCAACAGGTCACTATTAATTTCTAATGCATGCTTGAAACAAGTTCTATTTGCTTTCTGTAACATTTATTGAAATTCAACGATCAAACTATCAATATTCGGACATTTTGACTTGCTTTCATTTCGGCCAACAAATGAATTCAACCAGATTATCGCGTAAAATTCCCCCGAGAAGGTATCATCTCAATAATAACATTACCCCGAGAGGGTAATGAGGTCATAATTTCATGCAATAATAGTGATGATTAATAGGTAAAGGTGACGAGTGTTAGCTAAAATGAACAATGATGTTGACAACATGTATTAATTCTGAAATGTCAAGATTGTATTGTTATTTTTTTTACTTTATTTAATCAAACATAAATTTTACAGGTTCTCAAAGAAAAGCTTGGAGTGCAAACAATTCTAGGCCTAACGGCTACGGCAACCGTTCAAACTAGGTAATAGTCTTAGGCAGCCTATCTCATTCTGCATTCAGTGTACGGTGCAGTCGGGTCTTCTATAAGCCGATGCCACCTACTTTACACCCATCGTAATCTCCAGGTTGTCGTCCAACCTATTTAGTTCATTTTTGGAATGTTACAAAATCATAATGCTCTAATAACTGTAAAAAATCAGCTTGATTAGTTACAAGACAGCTGGAATAATGCGGTGGGCGTAGAGTGGATGGGAGCGTCTTATAGGAGACCCGACTGTAGTTTAACACAATGCCGAATGAAATATAATCTGTTATATGTGATTATATTGGAGATATCTTTAATGCTATTTATTACCATTTTAACCCGTCCAGACTCAGCATCGTCGAGCATTTGGCCGTACCGGACGGAACCAACGGCATCATCAGTGATATACCCCTCCCGGACAACCTGATCCTAACGGTTTCGAAAGACGCCAACCGGGATTCAGCTCTGCTGAATTTGCTGCAGTCCAATCGGTTCGCAGAGCTTCATTCAATCATCATCTACTGTACTAGGCGGGACGAGTGCGAACGGATTGCATCGTTCCTGCGGACTTGTTTCCAGGATGCGCAGCGAGCAGCAGAAGCCAAAGCGGCCGCATCGGCAACGGCATCCCGGAAAAGAAAGAAGCTGAACTACACGGCTGAACCGTACCACGCCGGGTTGTCCTCGGCCCGGAGACGAACCATCCAGAATGCGTTCATGAGCGGAGAGTTGCGGATTGTGGTGGCCACCATCGCTTTCGGAATGGGCATCAACAAGGCGGACATTCGGGCCATCATTCACTACAACATGCCGAGGAACTTCGAAAGTTACGTGCAGGAAGTGGGTCGTGCCGGTCGCGATGGAGGTGCTTCGCACTGTCACGTGTTCCTGGATAACCGCGGCAAGGACCGGAACGAGCTCCGGCGACACATCTATGCCAATTCGATCGACCGGCATGTGATCCGGAAGCTGTTGCAGAAGATCTTCGTACCGTGCGCTTGCGTGAGGAACTTCAAGGATGAGTAAGTGTTCTTTTTTTTTTGTAGAATGACAGATTATGTTCACTAATTATATTATTTGTCCAACCGGTCAGACTAAGACCTGAGTGTCCTCTGCTGTACGTAGGAGTCGTCTCAATTCCACTTTGTCCATGTCTGTACGTCTCCTCAGTTCCGCACTCTGCGAAGGGTCCGCAAATCGTCCTCTCCTTAATCGTCCCATCTAGCTCGCTGCGCACCACATTTTCTTGTACCGGTCGGATGACTCTCGAGAATCATTTTAATCGGGTTGCTTTCCGACATCCTGAGGACGTGACCCGCCCACCGTAGCCTTCCGATTTTCGCGGTGTGGACGACGGTTTGTTCTCTCTGCAGTTGATGTAGTTCGTGGTTCATTCGCCTTCTCCAAGTCCCGCCTTCCATCTGCACTCCGCCGTAGATGGTACGCAACACCTTCCGTTCGAAAACTACAAGGGCGCGTAGAGTCCATGCTATCCATAGAAGACTACCACCGGTCTAATCAGCGTTTTGTAGACAGTTAACATCGTAAGACGGCGAACTTTGTTCGATTGTAGAATTTTGCGGAGTTCAAAGTATGCTCGATTCTTTTTGCTAAAATGCGTCTCTGAATTTACCTGCTGATGGCGTTGTGCGCGGTCACAAGTTTTTCAAGTGCCTCGATTGCATCACCATCGATAGAAATTCGGGGTGGTGGGCGCGGTAATTCCTCCCTAGAGCCCTTTGCCATCATGTACTTTGTCTTCGACACATTGATGACTAATCGAATTCGTCTGGCTTCACTCTTTAGTCGGATGTACGTTTCCGCCATCGTATCAGATTTGCGAGCGTGTTTATTCCCGCTCGTCTTATCTGTAAAGCAATGTTAAACAGCAAGCACGAAAGACCATCACCTTGCCGTAACCCTCTGCGAGATTCGCATGGACTCGAGAGTGTCCCTGATACTCGAACTACGCACAATACTCGATTCATCGTCGCCTTGATCAATCGAATCAGTTTATACGGGAATCCAATGTACGCCTTTTTCAGCAAAAATGAAATGGCAATTTTGTGTGTTATGTCTCGAGCATGTGTGCTTGTCAACAACGCCAATGTCACTACACTGTCTCAGCTATTATTTTACGATGTGTATTCTTTCTTTCAGGAAGTTTTCCGAAGAACACAGAAAACAAATTGAAGCACTGAAAGACATCAGCTGGACTGATGATTTCGAGGAAACAACCCAAGCAAATCCCAGCAACAACGCAGCGTCACCGGTTAAGAGCAAAAGGGTCTGTCCAGGCCATGAAGCATGCTTTTCCATAGAATCGACCGTCCAACAGTTGGACATCCCGGAGGAGAACATCGAAACACTGCTGTGCTATTTGGAACTGCACGAACAGCGCTACATACATGTGCTGAGTAAAGCGTACGTGATGTGCAAGGTGATGTCCTATGCGGGACCGAAAGCGCTCAGGAATGCTGCCAAGAATTGTCCACCTTTGGCGATGGCAATTGCTCTGGAGTTGAAAAAGGGTAACGCCGAAGCCAGCTCCACTTTCATCGAGTTTCCGGTGATTGATGTTGCTTCCGCTATCGGTTGGGACAGTGGGGTGGTCAAGTTTCAGCTGAAGAATCTCGAGTGGACGATCGGTAAGTTGGTCATTAAAAATAACGATTGATGATTGCATTAGCAATGCGTAACTTGATTATTATTCAAAATTTTTGAAAGTAAGAACAGTAAAATCACAATTGCAAACATGTTCCGAGAGGAATCAATTGAAATTGAAATTAGCATCAGATTTTAGTCGTTGAAAATTGCAGAATGGTGCTAATAAGCAATGTTCTATTATCACCAAATCATATGAAATTCGTGACATTTAACAGCACTGGGTGGTTGTATGTATCAGTGTTGTCCGAATTGATGATAAAGGTTTTATCCACCGTAGAAAACAACACCCGGACACGAACCCCCATTAGCGTAAGTTTTTCGGATCTGGGCTTCCGGATCAGAGCTCCCGGTGATCTCACCGACGACGAGTTGGACAAAACGCTGGATACGTTGTACGCACGGGTATCCGGTCAGGAGAGGGCTCAACTGGTTCAGCTCCAGTGCATATCGAATGCGCTCTCATCGGTTGCGTTTCAAACGTATCTTCCCATCAGTGGGGCGGAGTGTCCCGAGGGACCGTCAGGAAAGCTAAAAACCATCGTTCGCCAGTACTTCCAAACGGACATTAGCAACGAGGAAGTCGAACTGATGCCAGAGGTAAGCTATCTTTCGTTTTATACTCTATTCTGTCTTTGTCTGTCTTTGATTTACTCTACCTTGTCAAAATTGATCAAAAGCATGGAATACTCTCAATACACAACTTACATATCAGTAGGGTGGGGCGGGGCAAGATGGGTCGCGGGGCAAGATGGGTCAGTGCCATTTCCGAGCGCATTACTCATGTTTTGATTTTGTTAATAATTTTGTTAGATGACCAGCATGAATATACAAAAGTTTGGGGAATTGATTGAAAAATTATTCACTCTCATTGGAAATAAAAAATAAAATGGTTTTTAGCCATTTTTCTTATGCGATACATTCCATATAATCTCCATATAAACGGCCGCGGGGCAAGATGGGTCACCTTCAATTTTGAACGTATTTTTGGAGCATTCAAAAGTTATTTATTTTTTATTACAAGACTATCTCATAATTGACTTCAATCAAGCGGAATGAATGCTCAAAATTATAACATAAAATTATGATATTTTTTTAGTGAAAACATCGATTTTCAAGTCGCCTTAGGCCCACTCAAATCATAAATTTATTTATTTACTTATTTCGTCAACCGTTTGTAGACTACATACATACATAATTTGTTCTATATTCTATTGTATCGTACAGAGTTGAAATATTGTTTTAACTTTACGCGAGACATGGTCAAGTCGATAGATTCGTAATGCTTATTATAAATTAACATCATTCTATTGATTGGGCTGAATTTCGCATAATTTGTACGATGATGACTGACCGCAAATATGTTTCGATTTCTTAATTGTCGAGTCGGAGTATAAAAATTAAAACAGAATAGCAGATTGCTGCAATCTACACGTTGCGAAACAATGTCATTTACAAATGTTATCATAGCATATTCACGACGTTCCTTTAAAGTTTGTATGTTTATTAGCATACAACGTGATTCATAAGAAGGAAGTGGAAAAGTTGTCCATCTCAGTTTACGTAGAGCAAATAGCAAAAATTTCTTCTGCACCGATTCTATGCGTTCTTCATGAATTTTCATAAATGGGGACCAAACAATACTACAATATTCAAGAATCGATCTCACATAAGAAATGTACAATGTTTTGATAGTGTATGGATCGTTAAAGTTGATACTAAATCGCTTTATGAACCCCAGCATGTTGGTAGCTTTATGAATTATTGTATTGTAATGATCGATAAAACTCATTTTAGTATCTAAGATCGCACCTAAGTCTCTAACTCTTTCACATCGTTCAACGATTTGATCCCCTAAGGTCACACTAGTTATATGCTGGTTCCTTTTTCTACTAAAGGTGATAGAATTACATTTTTTTAACGTTTAACTGAAGCAAACTTTTATTACACCATATGTAGAACAAACGTATTTCGTTTAGATATATACTAGTGTCTTCTTCACTTTTGATTTCCATGAAAATCTTCATATCATCTGCATAAATTAATATCTTTGAATGCTTGAATATATAATATGCGTCGTTCACATATAAAATGAAAAGAAGAGGACCTAAATGTGAACCCTGGGGGACACCCGACGTTACATTAATGGGTTGAGATTTGCTACCTTCGAAACGTACTGTTTGTTGTCTATTTGTTAAATATGATTGAATCCAAGAAAGCAGTTTATCATCAATTCCTATTTTCGAGAGTTTGAACAGCAATAAAGGGATATCTATGCGGTCAAAAGCTTTACTAAAATCAGTATATAGAGCCTCCACATAATTGCCGTGGTCCATAGCATTTACTGTGAAATTTACAAACTCTAGCAGGTTAGTTGCAGTTGAGCGGCCCTTGAAAAAACCGTGTTGAGAATTCGTTATTCTGTTTTTCACTTGATTAAACATTTTTTTATTAACAATGGATTCAAACAGTTTTGGGATACAAGAAATAATTGCAATTCCACGGTAATTTCGTATGTCGGACTTTTTTCCCGATTTATATATAGGGATTAAAAATGAATTTTTCCAAATACTGGGAAATGCAGATGATTCAAGGGACATGTTAAATAGCCAAAATAGAGGAGATGTCAACTCAATTGCAAGAGTTTTCATAAATACTGGGGGAATTCCGTCCGGTCCTGATCCTTTTGAAGCGTCCAAACTTTTTAAACCTGTTAAAACGTCCTCCACATTGATATGACTTACATGAACATCTCTTGAAAATGAGGGCATGAATGAAAAATATTCTAGATCACGATCATTCTCGGAGAAAGTCGTATAGATATCTTGGAAAAATATAGCGAAGAGATCGCAAATCTCCTTAGAGGTTTCAGCCGTTTTTTCATCTAATATCATTTTTGAGGGGAAATTACTTGATTTTGATTTAGTCTTAACATAATTGAAGAAATTTTTTGGACAAGACTTGATTTCGTTCTCAGTTTTCGCATTATACTCTTCGAGTGTTATACTGATGGCTGTATTTAATTGGTCACATATTTCCAAATATTTTTGTAGATTTTCATCAGTGTTATTCTTCTTATACATTTTGTGAGCTTTTTGCTTCCGGTTTCTTAAATTTATGATATTTTTGTTGAACCAGACTGGATGTTTAAAATTTCCATGACGCCTTTTCATTTTAGTAGGAACTTCTTTGTCGATTATTTCATATAATATTTTATAGAAGGTACCAACCGCATTTTCAATATTATCTTCACTTTTCAAGATTGATTGCCAGTCTACCACATTTAATTTATGCTTTATGTTGTCATAGTTTGCTTTATGGTATTCGAATACTTCCTCATATTCATAGTCATTAGATCTTGGAATGTTGTGGACGAATAGAGAATATTCTATGGCAGTATGAAATGCTTCATTTTTCCATAGAGGAGAAACACATGCATTAACGCAGAAATCCTCGTTAACATTGGTCAATAATAAATCCAGGTAACAATTTTGTTGATTTTTTACATTATTTATTTGATTTAATCCCATAATGGCAATTTTGTCGAACACAAATTGTAATGTTTCGTTGTCCCCAACAACTGGTAACAAAATACCTTCGTTGTCTATGTCTGGTATAAAATAGTTTTAGTTTTATATATTCCAATTAAATTTATAAAATGTTTACTAGTAGCTCTTGTTTACTCAGTATGGATATGGAGCATATATGAATGCGGAATAAATCTTATATTTTGACGTTTTTCGTTGAGAAAATGTGAATTACTTCAAAGGTGACCCATCTTGCCCCGCACTTTTTTCACGGCGCAAAATCGATCACTTTTTAAAACTGCTTGTTTAACATCATATTTTTTATTTCTTGAACTTTTTATCGACTTTTAGCATAGCTAACTAGTGTATTAAAGAGTAGCGGACGAATAAAAACCAATACGATTTGTATTTACAAAGTTATGGTGATACATCCTTAGGTGACCCATCTTGCCCCGCCCCACCCTACTATAATGAATAGCTATAGCAACAAACTCAGGAACTCCATGAACTTATATGTTTGTCTTCACAATGTTTCTTGATTTCTTTCTTCTTTTATTATTGCTCAGTTTTCATTGTGTGTGTAGTTTATTTTACTACTTTAAGTAATTTCTATAAAATTTACTGTTTTTTTTTTTAAATAAAATATCTTTTCCCCAATCAAACGTCCGGGTTTCCCCCCTTTTCCTGTTTTCCAGCTGGACGACATACCGGATGCCCAGCTGCTGAACGACATCCGGACGTTGATCCATCGCTATCCGCAGAACAACTTCAGCGGCCGAGCGGTGGCGCGCATTTTCCACGGTGTCCAAAGTCCCAACTATCCGGCCGTCATCTGGTTCCGGTGCCAGTTTTGGCGAGCCCACACCTGTGTCGACTTCAACCGGATCGTGCGCATGGCCAATGCGGAACTTGTGCGCATGCAAACGTGAGCATGTGGTGGGCGCCAACGTCGAAGTGTGAGCGTGTGTGATTTGTTATCGTGAATTGTGATTTATTGTTTTACTCTGACTACTATACGTTTGGATTAGCTTCCGGCGGATACCTAAATAGAAATATGAACAGCTTAGTCTGTGACGAAGCTTTAGTTATAACCGTTTATTAAACCTTACACCATTAGACTGCTTGTTTTCGTTCTAGGTCAATTAGAAAATTTCATGGCGCTAATAATCAAGAACATTAACCAAAATATGTAAGTATGTATTGATTTTTCTCGCAATTTCTTTTTGATGACCAGCCATTTTAAGGGGAAAATACTTACCTTATTCTTGTTCTTATTTGTATTCTTCTTTTCGACATAACGTCCATACTAGTACAGAGCCTGATTTTCAGCTTTACATTCTATAGATACCGTGCCATGCCCTAATACCTTGTGCCTCCTAATACCGTGTATTTGACAAAAAACTCAAATATTTTACTAAGTGTATTATTTTTTTAACTGAGTAACTAGTTTAATCATTAGCATATCAAATCTTCTTAAGTTAGGCGTAATAAATTTGGCACATATTTACAAAAACAAGCAATTAAAAATATATACAAAAGGTGAGTGCAAAGTACCAATACACGGTATTAGAGCATGGTTCCTTTTGTGTTCCAAATACCGTGTTTCGGCTAAAACTGCAAACTGAAAATATTAATGATACTTTTTACTTTATGGATCAATTGTACAAACCTCTAGGCAACGTTAAACGCACAGGTTCTTTTAATTTTGAACTTAGTTTGATTGATATAGTGATGATTCAAGGGACCACCGATGTATGCGGGCCACATACACGGTATTAGGCACAATGCTATGTTTTACCATTTTGATTTGAACAATGGCTTAAACATTTGGAATTCCATTAGATATATTTATTTTCCATAATACACACAATACGCAATAAAATAGCGTTTAAAAAATCAAGAAACACGGATAATTAATTTTTACAGGGCTCTTTGAAGTGAAGAGCATCCTTAAGGGCACGGTATTAACCGAAAGTTTCATTTGTCAATTGCAAACCCAAGAAGTGAAGTGACCATGTTGCATTCGTATATCGTGCGGTAGGTACGATGATACTTTATGCCCGAGGGTGTCAAGGAAATTTACATTACGAAAAGGTCCCGAGAATTAACCCCTCAATCTTAGGATGGTTGCGCCGAAGTTATTCGTTTTAAGTGATAGACCATGAAAGATGTATCTGGCGGCGTTCAAAACAATGATTGCTCTGAAGTCCTCAAATGAGGGAACTTAATTCTAGAGACAAGGTTTTGTTCCAGAGGGATTGGGATGAGTCCAAGGGTTTCAAGAGTGTCTAATAGGCGGATGTTCCAAGAAGCGCCCGGGGAATTTAGTCAGGCTGGAGTTTTAGCTGCGCTTCATATACAAATTTGGGATAGATTTCAGGGGCTTTCAGAGGGTGTTAGAGATTTGTTTTTGAAGTATTAAACCTTTTCAGAGTTTTATATTCTTGCTTTCACTACGAATCTATATAACGATCCTATTGATAATAACGTATTGTGATGTGAAGACAAATGAAGATAAAGATGCTTTAGGTTTGAGATATCAGACTGGACTGATAATTTATTTGATTTCACATTGGTTCGGAGCCCATCGGCTCAACACATGTGTTAGTGCTCCGATCGAGATTTATCGATTGCTTTTCGGGTGAACATCATTTCCCGAATGTACAGCAATCACTACAGTTCTTCCCCTTTTCAAAGCTAATGATCAGAACTGGCATTTGCCAAATTAATACATTTGATTAAAATTATGATCTAAGAATTATTGACTTACATTGAGCACAAACTAATTCAAAAGTTTTAATTACTACTGTTTTGTGATAACAATCACCACGATCTTTCATTATTCGTTTCTATATTACGCGAAGAGAGCTATCATAAATCAGAATCCGACAATTCACTGCTTTATGTTCAGGAACACCACTTAGTGTCTCATTTAAGCTATTTCGAGTGTTGCTCATCATGTCCTGCCACCTTAGCCCAGTCATGGTCTCTGTCAAACCGCCAAGTCTCCTTCCAGATACTATCTTTCTGCTTATGTAGAGCCGTATTTGCTGTAACATTCCGCGCCAGCATACATAATCAATCTGAAAGACATCGTTTAGATTTTTTTGAAAAAATAATTCAATTAAGTATTTTGTATAACAGTATTTAGACAAACATATATGACAGGCAAAATTTTGGTAATAGTCATTATCACTTAATGATACTGAAATTATCCAGCTCATATTTGAAAACCAGAATTTAAACATCGGTAGATATACACAGAACAGATATAATTGACCAGTGTAATAATTTATAAGTATATCCTTCAAACGAGTAAACTTGATTGCTAGTCTAGCACGTAATTCTATCTTCTGATTAAAAAGGGACTGAGGGCAGTTTCTTAACTTTATGTGGATTACTTTTATATAAACTTTCATTAAATTTTCAACTTTGATAAATTGTCTGATCTGTCGTCGGATGGAATTCTTCCATTTATTCGAAATACCCTGCGACATCAAATGATTGATATTTATGTTAGTACTAACTAACTCAACCAGCATCCGTAAGTTACTACATTGATAGTCCAGTAAGGCAAACAATAGTACAAGCACTTCTTTCGTTTTATTACCCGACATAATTACAGCAATTTCACTGCTCATGTTCATAAGTTGATATTGATGAGATCCCCGTTCCAAACTTAACCAAATTTGGTTCAATATGAGATGAGACAACTGATTCAAATCTAAAACAATCAAATGCGATAAAAATATTTTCATATTAAGTTTGGTTGTCGATAGAATTCTAAAATGTTTGAAATTAAATCCTATAGTTGGAATTTGCCACACACCATCACTAATCGACGAAAAGTTAAATTTGAACAAATAATTCTCTATAATTTTCTTAGCCTCTAGTAAATTACTACATATTTCCGTTTGTAAAACTTTGTCATTGAGGCTGACCTCCATTAAGCAAAACTCATTGATAACATAATCCTTGGTTCCATGAAACATAGCTCCGTTATAGTCAATTATTTTCCACCAAATTTTGCACCTATTTTTGTCCTTTGACGTCACTCGATCTAAAAAATTTGCTAATTTGACTATTTTCTTTATTTTCTATGATTTAGAGCATTCTATTTTAGTTAAACAACTTTGCTATTCGCAACACAGTCGTGGATGAAAATTTAGCCTTTGCCTTTGGTTCTTCTTGACTCGTCCTTTTGCTACTATATGCACAAATGCCGATCGTTGTATCCTATGACTCTCCTCTTATGAAATTTTGCAAAACGCTACGTTTCAGGTTAAAATGTACAACAATTTGTTAGAGCGACGCTAAATGCTATTGAAAAAAAAATCAATACACAAATAGCGAATGCTCTGAACCTTTTTTTTTGGTACGTGGAGCTATGGCCGAAATCTTTAGTTTCATAAAAAGTGAATAAAATGGAGCGATATAATAGCTTTTTATGCAAAGGGAAACTACAATGCACACTGGGCCACGAGCGCGATCTAGCAAGTAAAAACCTCTAGCACTTTAGGAGTGCATTTTTTGGAGTTGGTGTCTTCGGAGACTTGTGTTTATTTTACATGTACTTTAATGTGGTGATAAAAGTTAGTTGGTAATTTGGCCGCATAGGTGGCGCTGCGATGCTAACTTTTTTGTCTTACGTCTTAGAGGTTTCCCGTCTTCGGCAAAGTTGTAGAGCGTGCAAAAATAAGTAAAGTCGCCGAAGACACCAAAGTTGTGTGACTTCAAATAACAAAGATATATTGAAAATAGTAAAATTTAACTGAAATTAACGTTTTTATTACTTTTTTAATGTTATTAGCAAATGTATCACTTTTAACGCCTCACACGTGTCAACCAAAGTAGCCTGCATCTGATGCTACCAACTTTACAGTTTTTCGGAGCAATTAAAATGGTATTTTTAGCAAAATAGTATAAATTACTATGATTTTAATAGTAGTTTTTTTTTTTTGAAAAATTGCAAATTTCTGCAAAATTTGATAAATGCTTCAAAATGTACCACTCAAGATCTACCAGATCTGAAAATTTGACGGAGGTATAATTTGGTGTTTTTGAGATATCTGGATTGAAAGAATCAGTGTATTTCCAAGCTGTTGCAACTGCTTTTCAAATAGTATATGGATAAATAAATAGTTGCAACAGCTTGGAAATACACTGATTCTTTCAATCCAGATATCTCAAAAACACCAAATCCGTCAAATTTTCAGATCTGGTAGATCTTGAGTGGTACATTTTGAAACATTTATCAAATTTTGCCGAAATTTGCAATTTAAAAAAAAACTACTATTCAAAATCATAGTAACTTATACTATTTTGCTATAAATACCATTTTAATTGCTCCGAAAAACTGTGAAGATGGTATCATCAGATGCAGGCCACTTTGATTGACACGTGTGAGGCGTTAAAAGGGATACATTTGCTAATAACATTAAAAAAAGTAATAAAAACGTTAATTTCAGTTAAATTTTACTATTTTCAATATATCTTTGTTATTTGAAGTCACACAACTTTGGTGTCTTCGGCGACTTTACTTATTTTTGCACGCTCTACAACTTTGCCGAAGACGGGAAACCTCTAGGACGTAAGACAAAAAAGTTAGCATCGCAGCGCCACCTATGCGGCTAAATTACCAACTAACTTTTATCACCACATTAAAGAACATGTAAAATAAACACAAGTCTCCGAAGACACCAACTCCAAAAAATGCACTCCCAAAGTGCTAGAGGTTTTTACTTGCTAGATCGCGCTCGTGGCCCAGTGTGCAATGGATTCAACCGGGAGTACAATGAACTTTTGTTGAAAAATAACACGTTTTTTGCTGGTCACCCTATCAGCCTATTTGCAAACGTATTTCAGCTGAGCTGATCAAAATGCGTCAAGGTGTCAAATAAATCTGCACTCAATTCCACTTTTAATGATGCATTACGCCGATTTGCGACACGATAGGCACTTACGATCTTTAGCATTGATTTTTCATCGCAACAGACATTCGTAAAAGCTGTAACCTACAGGTATGGTGAATTACACAAAAAATACAGCACTGAAGATCAACTTATACGTATTCTCAATTAATACAATGTGTAATTCCTAGCAATCACTGGCCGATTTGTATTAACTTCAAATGTTGCACGCAGTGGATGTAAAAATTTATCCGCCTCGTCGACACTTTTATATTCTTGCTTTCACTACGAATCTATATAACGATCCTATTGATAATAACGTATTGTGATGTGAAGACAAATGAAGATAAAGATGCTTTAGGTTTGAGATATCAGACTGGACTGATAATTTATTTGATTTCACATTGGTTCGGAGCCCATCGGCTCAACACATGTGTTAGTGCTCCGATCGAGATTTATCGATTGCTTTTCGGGTGAACATCATTTCCCGAATGTACAGCAATCACTACACAGAGGTGTTTAAAGAAGTTTAAGGGACGTTGCAGAGGGATTCAGGGAGCTAAATGGCTGAAACACCATGAGATCTCCTGAAACGCCTCTGAGATCCACTGGATCGCCATTGAGACACGCTGGAACGCCCCTGAAACTTTTCTGGAACCCTATGGAACGCCTCTGAGACCCAGCCTTTGACAATTCCACTGAAATTTTATAATACCTTCCTACATGAGCGATTCCAAGCAACAGCATCAAAATTAAGGAAAATTTTTAATTCATGATTTTCTATTGAACTGAAACTTTGCACAGTTTTTCAGTTCCATCTAAATCGCCATTTTTCGATATCAAATTTTTATTTAGAGCCACGACTAACTTTTCAAAAGGGTGTATGTGAAAATGGTTCAAAAATATTCAAAAATATGCACAGCAAAAACGGATTGTTCGATTGTTATGAATTTTTCAGCAAAGTTAGATAGCTAAATGGTGATTTCTAAGAAAATATACACTGTGAAAAAAAATCTATTTTATCATTGAAAAACATCATTTTTGTCACAAAAACTCAAATATCTCAAAACCCTATCTTTTTACCAACTTGAATTTTTTAGGGAAAACGGTCCATTGTATTAGCAATCTACCATAAAAATTTGGTGATGGTAAACTAATAAACAAAAAAGTTATAACATTTCAAAAATTTCACAATTTTTACATTTAGTAAAAAAAATTTTTCTGTGTAAATTATTTCGGCCGGGAATCGCGATTTGATGCTGATTTTATTGTTCAGCAAAGTTAGATAACTAAATGGCGATTCCTAAGAAAATATACACTGTGAAAAAAATCTTTTTTAACATAAAAAAATATCATTTTTGTCACAAAAACTCAAATATCTCAAAACCCTATCTTTTTACCAACGTAATTTTTTAGAGAAAACGGTCCATTGTATTAGCAATCTACCATGAAAATAAACAAAAAAGTTATGACAATTCAAACATTTCACAATTTTCACATTTAGTAATAATTTTTTTTAGTGTAAATTATTTCGGCCGGAAATTGAAGTTTGATGCTGATTTTATTGTTAATGGCCTTGCGTGAGTAAAACAAGTTGTTTTTATTATATATTATATATACATATAATATAATATACTATGTACCGTAATGTTCCGATTTTATCACGCCCTCCGCGCATTAGTCGTTTATTCATTAATTTGCTGTTACATTTGAGGACAAGTGTTTTCCCTCTTCTTCAAGATTAATGTTGAAAGCGTGTTTTGCAACGTTAAAAATATTGAAATGGGTATAGATGTTGAAGAATATTACAGGGCATTTTTGAAAAGGGGCGTAATTAAATTGTTTAAACAGATGTCGCTGATGGCAATTTCTCAGTTGTTGTCGTTTTCGAACTTCCTGCGCCCTGCTTTACCGATGATATACAGATGGCTCGTTTGTCAAATTCTAGACGGCAGGACGTGCAAATGCGTAATTTTGTACACAATGTGGACATTTGGGCATAACCAGTCTCTTTCAGTTTATCTATGGTGCTTTCGGTGAGATTTCGTAACTCTTTTGAACATTTTTTTTTCATCAAACGGTCTACAAGAGAGCGTTGAGTTGAAGACCTTTGAGAAAGCGACTGTTCATCTTGTTCGTTAGATTATAATAAACAAAATCACTTATTAATTTTAACTTACTTGTTTGGTGTTGGTGGCTGAAGAAAAAAAATACTATACAATTTTTAATATTCATAGCGGTAGTATTTTTTTGTTTTTTTCGTGAGCATTGTCAGGTATGTATACAGACAAACAAACGTAACACTGGCGAAATTTTCATTGACCACGCCTTCAACGATCATTTTGAATCTTGGTTGTGGCTTTCATAACCAGAAGAGCGCCCATCGTTTTTCTTTGCGTTTGACGTTTCACACTAGCGCCTTCTGATGACGATATTGCACAACGCAGTGTTTCGTGAAACATTTCCACCAGGTGGTGATAGTGTGAACTGGGCGATGAATTTTCACTAAAATTGTTCTAGGCGTTTCGTCTGTTTGTCTGTGGTATGTACCTCTTATGCATTTGTTGTTGTTGAAGTTACTCGCATTCTTCCGATCATAAAGTCTGTTCTCTACACACTTAATTTTGATTACCGAGTTCGGTAATTTTTTGACGAGATTAAAACTGCTGAGCACCGAACTCGTTCAGCAAAAATGCATTGTTTACCTTTTCCATACGATTTTGACAGTTGTTTTACTGAGCCTCAGTAAAATCGATTACCGAAACTACCGAGATCGTACTGCTGTTATAATCTCGTCAAAAAAGTACCGAACAGGCAATTCAGAAATAAGTGTGTAAGAGGGATTTTTTTTGCGGATAAACTAGACGTATACGCGTATAAAAAAACTTTTATTATACAGCTTTTGTCTTAAAAATAAATTCAATTCCATTTTTCTTATAATCAACAGCTTTTCAACACTATCAAGGGATTTTTTCACCAGTCACGTACAATAAAAAGTATGACAATCTCAATATTTTTGATCACAACACTGGATCGCGTCTAAGTTTCAAATAGATACTATAGTAATTACGAATAATCAAACTAAAGTATCATGAAAACAACTTGTTTAATTCAGGCGGTAGCCTTTACAATAAAATCAGCATCAAAATATAATTCTCGAAATAATTTACACAGAAAAAAATTTTTTTTTGTTACTAAATGTAAAAATTGTGAAATGTTTGAAATGTCATAACTTTTTTGTTTATCAGTTTACCATCACCAAAATTTTATGGTAGATAGCTGATATAATGGGCCATTTCCCCTAAAAAATTGAAGTTGGTAAAAAGATAGGGTTTTGAGATATTTGAGTTTTTGTGACAAATATCATATTTTTTCAAAGTAGAAAAAGAAATTTTTTACAGTGTATATTTTCTAAGGAATCATCATTTAGTTATCTAACTTTGCTGAAAAATTTATAACAATCGAACAATCCGTTTTTGCTGTACAGCTTTTAGAATATTTTAGAACTATTTTCGCATACACCCTTTTGAAAAGTTAGTCGTGAGTGAATATGAAGGTTTAATATCAAAAAATGGCGATTTATATGAAATTGAAAAACTGTGCAAAGTTTCAGATATTTTTGAAATGGTCGCTCAGGATCGACTGACATGACTCCGTGGAATTCCTCACATGATATCCCCTGGGACTTCCATGGAAAAACCCTGAGACCTCCTGGTGCCCACTGAAGCCCCCGAGACTCTTTAAAAAGCCCCCGGGAACCCTTAAGGTTTCCACATACGTCTCTGAGACCCCTTGACACGCCCCCAAGAACTCCTGAAAGGCTCCCAAAACTCCCCCTTGTGACTTCTTCAAACGCCTCTGACATCCCCTGGAACTCTCTGAGTTGCCCTAAAACGCCTCTAAGACCCCATCGAACCCTCCTGAGACCTCCATTAATGCTCATGGAGCCTCCCTTTGCACCCATTTATAAATGCACCGCTGGTCACTGTTGCTATAGCTACCGTCATTGCACAGTGATGGTCCGAATCCACGTTTTTGCAGGAACAAACTTCCTATCTCTGTTACCGTTAATTTGAGGGAATTTTATTTAACAGGGAAAAACCTGGAATACTCAGGGAATTTCTTGAGTACTCAGGGAAATTTTACTCCGATAAAAAAAAAACAATAGGTTCTATGAACCTGGATTTTTTCCAGAAATTCCGTCAGAATTTCTTTCTGGAACTTAAATACCTCCTGGAATATTCCCCAGGATTTCTTATAAAATTCTTTCCGCATTTTTGACGCTATTTTTCTTGGTATTCCTTTTTGATTTTTTTTTTTCGTTTTTTTTTAATCTGTATTAACGAGATTTTTAGCCCTTCCCCGTAACGTGGGTAGATCACCTTAGAATGGTGCGTTGCGGTGTAAGATCTACCAAATCAAATTTTGATCTTGATATTTACCGTATTTTTAAATACTCCAAGATCAAAGTTTGATGCTCTTTTCCTTGTGTTTTGTAGTATTTGTGTTTCAACGTACTGCTAATTAACATTTTATTTCAGCAGGACTCAGGTAAATGTATCGTACGATATAAATAATATTTTTAAAATATGTTACTGTGGCGAGCGTATCACTAATATGTAGCTTATTTGACGTACGATGTTAATATTATTTTAGATTTCAGATTATCAACCGAAGAATCTAGTAATTCAACCAAATGCCAACAAGATGACGAGGAAACCAGGATGAATTGGGCAGACAACTGATTCGAAGCAGTCTAACAATGGTGTGCCTGAACGTTAACCAAGCGTATCCTAGTGGAAGGAAAAACCACTAACAACACCCAAATTCCCGTGACACCTAGGCCTGAGAGATCGTAGAGTTGTCTACATTTTTCATAGGTGTCCAAAACTAACCATCCTTTCCCATTCCTCAGCAGTCGCAAGGACGTGGCCAGGACAGTGCTCGACCATTGGAGGATTGCGTCAGTCTTGTCTAAGAGTCAGAGATTAGCCCCAAATCTTTGTGCTTTGGTTCGGACGGGAAGGAGGCAACCCTCATAACAGCGGTCTAGGACTGTACCACCTACGAATTTGTGCGACTCGCTTAATGCTAATGCTAATGCTAATTAACGAGATTTTTAGCCCTAGGCTAGTTCATCTCGGGACCCACGCTTTACTTCCCTTCCGAAGGAAGAACTCACATTTTGTGAGTTTGTCGGGAGTGGGATTCCTTTCAGGATTCCTGATTTCCAACCGATTTCTCCTGGAGTGTTTCACGGGGATGCTATTTCTTCCCAGAGTTCCTCCAGTGTTTTGCTCAAAGAAATCTTCGTAGGATTTCTACAAGAATTTATCCTGAATGCTCTATAAGAATATCTGTCGGGATAAATCGTAGAATTTCTTTCAGCACTCCTCACGGAAAATTTACCCGATTCCTTCCGGTGTTCCTCTTGGGATTTCCTCAGAAGATCTTCACAGAATGTCTTTCAGAGTTGCTAAAGTAGTTATTCCTGGGGTTTCTACTCAAGTTCCTCCAAGGGTTTCTGAAGGAGTTTTCACGAATTTACTACAAGAGTTCCTCAAGAGATTTCTTTCATTTTTTTCCTGTGATATCTTCAAACCATTGCTTTGGGCTTTCTTCGAAATATTCTTCCTGGTCACCTACAAGCATTTGTTAAAAGTTTTCGCGAGGTTTATTTTGAAGTTTTACCTGAGATTTTTCTCGGAATATCTCCTGGAACTTCTCTAAGAAGATTCCTTCCTATGTTGGTCATAAGATGTCTCTCAGAGTTTTTCTTAATTTACGCTGGATTTTCTCCTAAGATTTTTTTTCCAGAGTGCCTTCTGGGATTTCCACAGGAGTTATTGTTGATATTTCTCATTAAATTCTTCTCTTGCATTCTTTCAGAGCTTCTTGTAGTTGTACCGGATTTCTTGCAGTGATCCACCTGAGAGTTTTTACAGATATTCTGTGCATTATTTCCAAAATTCTTCCCGGAATCTTTACCAGAAATTGTCCCGAGATTCTGGATACTCCTTTAGGGATTTCTCCCAAAGTAATTGGAGGGATTCTTCTACGGGTTTTCCTCAGAATGTCTCCTGAGATAATTTACGATATACCTTATAGAAAATTCATGGAGAAATATTCGAGGGAATTCAAATAAAATCTTGCGAGAAACTCCGCAAAGTGTTATTGAAGAAATCTCGACCTGAGAAAAAAATGGGACATTTCGAAAAAAGTTCCTGGTAATAGTTATCCTGAGAAGAAATATTAAGGACATCCAAGGAGGAATTCTGAAAACCTCATGGAATCCTGAAAGCAGCTGCGGACGAAGTTCCGCGAGGAAAACAAGAGGAACATCGGAAAACTTTCAGTAAAAATCCAATAGTTTAGGGACAGCTGTCCCGGAAAACCACTAAAAAAGACATGGACACTGGCTTCAGCCGGCGGCTGTACCGATTGAACGAAACTTAACACGGAGTGGCTACGGATAAGAAGCTATTCTCGTGAAAAATTTCATCGCTCGGAGCGGGATTCGAACCCTCATCCACCCGGAATCTAACCGCATGGCTACGAGGTTCAACCAATGACATTCTTGAAGAAACTTTGAATAGTTTTGGATGGATCTTCAGGAGGAATCCAGCGAGAATCTCTAGAAATATATCGGAAAACCTTTGCAAGAAATATGGGGACGTTCTCAAACAGATATCTCATGTGAAAGAATCCTGCGGAAAGTCAGGGAGAAACTTTGGAAGAAATTCCAGGAATTATGCTCAGAAATCTTGAAAGAATTTTTGAAGAGTAGGGGAACTTACGTATTTTCGGCAGTTTTATTCTCTTCGTCATGGGGGGTTTTTTGAAACCTTTTGAACTCAGAGTTGGCATCAAATCCTTTCCAACCAAGCTGAATATGATCAAGTGTCAGGCAATTTGGCCGGCATAAATACCTCATGACGAAGAGAACAAACCTGTCGATGATACCCCAAGTCACCCTTTATAATTTTTAGAAAATTTGGGTTATTTTTTGAATTATAAACTTTCAAAATTTCATCTGGAAAAACCTGGAAAACTCAGGGAATTTTATTTCGAGTTACGAGTAGACACCCTGTTTCAGAGAAGTTATTTGCATTTGTTTGCTGCATCTTTTCTATTAACTTAACTCAAACCATTCAATTCGGTTCACTGGCTTCCGAGATCTGACAGTTGGTTAAAACATCGTGATTTACGAGAACGGTTCTAAATTCGCGAAAGATTAATTAATCGACCTCAAATTTTTACCAATGATGCACATATAATAGGTTGACAAACATTCAAAATTTGATAATGTTTGATGTACTCTATGAAAAGTTACAGCATGTTGAACTTTTTTGTGAAAGAAAAAAAAGATGCCTATTCCAAACATTTTGGCCACCCCATGTATCTTTAAAATTGTATGAGTTATATGTACTTTTTCAATTTTTAAGCAACGCTACCTATATTCCAACAAAATGAAGCTCACATAGGTAAATATCTTCGTAAACATCCTGCCTTGTCTTGTTGTATGTCGCGGGTTGAATTAGTAGAATAAAAATGTCATTACATATAATAAAGGACAATCATGGCTGGCTTGACTACACAACACTTCGGACACAGGACACAGAGTAAATACCTGTGTTCCATCCCAGGAAACTAAGAATCAAGGAGTGACATGAACCTTCTTAGCATCGTCACCCCCACCGATTTTCATGTTTTTCGCTTTCAAAAAGGCTAAGCGGTTGGTGCGAGATGTCCCCACTCAATAACTTTCTTGTAAAACCAATAACGGTGCACAGTAGGCCTGGCTGCTTTAATGCTTGTAATACATTTCGATGTACTGCAAGCATTAATAATGACAAGAAAAATGGTAGAATTAGTCGATTCTTTCATTTTCCAGGGTTCTTTCAATAAATGGCTGTGTATGTGTAAACTATACGAGACTAGACTAGACTGTGCTTTCTGAATAGGTGCTGGGTACTCCGGTACCCTATAGCCTGTAGGCCACATAAGGGTTAAGAACTGTAGGATTGTTACAACAGCGCGGATTTCGCGGATTTGGCGTGGATTTGCCCCTAGAATTAAGCCTCTAAGGATCTCTTCTGATATTATTCTTGAGATCTTTGTGAATAAACTTCATCTTTTTCATCTTAAAAATTCTCAAGTGATACACCTGATTCTTTTTTTTTTTGCACGGGTGGGATTTTTGCAATACCTCAGTCAATTTTTAACCGATTCTCATGAAATTGTGTACACATGTAGGCACGATTAGAACTATCTGTGTAGCAAAAAAACGAGCCGTGTAAAAAAGAATCGTATTTACAAAAAAAATCTGTAGAAATATCGAAAAAAATTACTAAAGAAAATTCTCGAAAGTTTCTTACAAAACTATACGAATTTTTAGTTGAATTATAAGGTAAAGCACTTCTGAAATACTGGAATCCCACTGGAAATTGGATGAAATTCCACAAAATATTTCTTCGGAGACATTCTGCAACAATTTTTCCAATATTTTAAATACGGATATGATCATGAAACGTAGCTACAACGCATTCAACCCCCAGCTCCAAAGTCGTGCACGCTGACTGTAAAAATAACAAAAAAAATCAGTCGAATTTTCTTCTAGGAATTTCATTACAAATATTTGTTAGGAATCCATGGCTGGAGTAATTCATCAATCAGAAACCACTAAAAGAACCACTGTAAGAATTGATTTAACGTTGGAATGTTCAGAGTGGTCCACCACATAGTTCTAGCGCCATTTCTAGTTAAAATCCTTAGATCATTTCAGCAAAATCTATCGAGGCACCATGGAGGAAATCTATAAAAATGCTACCAATCCCTGCGAAAATTAATAACACAGCGTAACAAAAATTAACTTTTTGTCTGTCTCAAGAGCAAACTTATGTGTCTTCGAAGGATTTTGGGCCGCTGAATCCGAATCCGGGCTCAGATTTGCTCTAACACGTCACAATTTTGAGCTATACCTCAATTTATAGGGCAAAATATGCGATTTTGGGCTTTTTTGACTGCAAACCATTAAACAAGGAAATATTTTTTTTTAAGCAATCAAAAGGTTAATTGGTCAATTAACATCTAAATCAACGACTCATGCAAAATATTTCGTTTTACCAAATCGAATTTGATAGTTTTAAGCGATTTATGTTAGGTACGATATTTCCCATACAAGTCACCCTCCAAAAGTTGCATGCAAGTTTTCATACTAACATAAAATGCTTAAATCTATCAAATTTGATTAGGTAAAACGGAATATTTTGCATGAGTCGTTAATTTAGATGTTAATTGACCAATTAACCTTTTGATTGCTTAAAAAAATATTTCCAAGCTTAATGGCTTGCAGTCAAAAAAGCCCAAAATCGCATATTTTGCCCTATAAATTGAGGTATAGCTCAAAATTGTGACGTGTTGGAGCAAATCTGAGCCCGGATTCGGATTCAGCGGCCCTAAATCCTTCGGAGACACATAAGTTTGCTCTTGAGACAAAAAAATGTTGCGCTGTGTAATAAACAATTATGGAGGAAACCCCTGAGGAATCTTTGAAGGAATTCATGGATAAACAACTGGAGAAATCCTAGAAAAAATCCTAAAGGAATTTAAAACCAGCAAGAAAACCTTTGAAAAATTGTTACATTATCTTGCAGGAATTTTTCAAGAGTTCCTTCCAATAATTGCTGTAGGTTTTTTTTAGAAGTATAACTTTATCTTTTCTTTTACAGGCATTTCGCTATGCGTTACTCTTGGCATTTCTTCAGTATTGCCTTTTTGGTGCTGTTCATAAACATTTCCCTGCAGAATACTTATCTAAAGTTTCTTTCTAGAATGCCTCACTGGGTTTCTCCAGAATTAGTGAAAAAAAAATTACTTTCACACTGGTCATTATTTTCATATTCTTCTAAAAAGTTTGAATCAGATACAGTATTTAAAAACTTCAGAAATTCTTCCCGTTTCATTCAGGTTTTTTCAAGTGCTTTTAGGCATACCTCCATGTTTTTTTTACTAGTTTGTTTTTATTTTTTCAATGTTTTCTTCGCTAGAAACTTCTTTACGAATCTTTTAGTATATTTTCCTTGATGACGAGATCTGAAAGATTTCTTCAAGAACTTTTTTCATAATCAAAAGTCACTTTTTCCACCTCGTGGTCAAAAAGATAACTTTTTTGGCATGATTAATCGCTACCAGCCCTAGACCACATAAGGGTTAAGAACTATGAGTTAACCCTCTAAATCCCATGGTTGCTCTAGTGAGTTGCGATGGGGATCGCGATCGGGTGACATTATTCGAAGGAAAAAGTGAAAAAAGACGCGTGTTTGGGGCAGTTGCGGTGGGGATCTCTATCGGTTCGCATTGTTCGGTGGAAAAAATGACGCGTGTTTGTGGCAGTTGCGTTGCATTGTTCGAAGGAAAAAGTGACCTGTATATGGGGCATCCGACGACATGTAACTGGGTTAGATCATTCCGAGTTTTTTTTCTTTACATACTAGAGGAAGTTGGGGTAAGTTCGCCAATGCGTTTTTTAACGGCTGTTCGGGCTCGTTTGGAAGTTGACCATCAATGTTAACTTCTTTTCCCGATCAGCCTAAATAGCTGTGTAGTGTCGGTAGCGGTTGTCTCAATTGGCTAAGAATAACACTACGGATCGCCTGATCCAGTGGTAAGAGTCCACTAAACAGGTGACCCCTAATTCATGGTGTTATGCGGCTTTATGCTTACCGTGCCAAGAAATGAATGGTTAGGGGGGTCTAATAAAAACCTAACCACAAACGGAGCCTGTGGAGAATTAGGGCGACCTCCACAGTATCACGCCCTTACTGCGCTAACCGGAGCAATGGTGCAGTGGACCTTGCGTTTCTCCGAGATAATCAGTTGCCCTTCTTAAGTCTCAAATTTGAGGCTAAATAAGGGCGGGGTTATTCAAATGTTGTTAAATAGCTTACATTAGTACCTATATGGGTTCGCTTAATGCGTTTTCGCCATTGGCGTTTTTCAATTGACCCCGATTTGGTTCGTCGTTGATGTTTCCTTTTTGTGCTGTGATTGTGAAGAGTGTAATCCTGTCTAGTTTGGGTAGTGGCTACGGCTAGGAAACCTCAGATCAATTTTCAGCGTAAAAAGCGTGTGTAGCCCAAGTGGCTCTATTTCGAAAAGTAAATTTTCGTAGGGTAACTTCTGTATAGGTTACCTTGTGAAACCAGTTTTGCTTTTTTCATTATAGATGAAGTGTCGTGCCTCGAGCATGCTATATTTTAGAATAACGTTTACATTATTTTCAACCTTTCCTTATGGACGCCTTCAAGCAAGCTCTTGTTTTCAGCATCTTTTCGCTGATAGTTGGCAGTATTGCTACGATGATTATATCATCTGAAGTAGCTCAAACATTAACTTGAGATACTTCAGTTTGATGGAATACTTAGGTAGTGCAGTTCATGGATAACTTAATTCTATGCACCTTACCCAACTCTGCATGAGCAAATTTTGTCACGAGTTGACTGATTGGCGTGTGTCAGATGAGGAGTCTCCATTTGACCTTCTTTGCACTTTTGAGTGTTCCTTCGCAAAATTTGCGTATTCAGGCGTCCCTGCTCAACAAACTAGGGAACCTGTAATAATTGGTTGCGACCACATTTTATGGATAACTCGCTTCCATTGCTACTCCAAGAGAGTTTAATTGTGGTTTTGTACCTACAACGTCCTTCATTGTGGTATACCATAGTTATTGCTTTGAAAGAAGCTTGTCCTCTGCGGTCTGTGCGGACCGCAAGATGTATTCCTGAATGGTACTCTGACCTGTTCAAGTTCAAAATATCTTCGGATAAACCATTCTTTTGTATAGCTACGAATCTTTAGCTTCTACCCCGAGGATTGTAGCTATAGAATCGATTTAGTGGGCACTAAAAAGCTCTGCTTACTTCAAATCTCCAGGAGCAAATGGGGCTATGTCCTATTTTTTTCCCCAGAGGGATTTGAGTTTTTCAAACATGTTTTCATGGCGTGAAATTACTTGATAGGTTTATCCCGAAAGGGTGCGTGCGTTGTATAAAGAAAGAATGAGTTCCAGATTTATCTGGTTACTTCGTTCTTTATGAAATTCTTGAAACGCATTGTTGATTGGCTAACTGGCTAACATGCCTGTTCATGTGAACTCACATGCCTCCCAATTTGGGATGTCCATAGTGACTCTTTTACACAAAGGTGTATGCGTTTTCAAGAAAGCACTCGCTCAAACGTAGTTTTTGCTTGGGTGATTTCTTGAATATTGACGATGCTTTCGATGACGTGCCTTTCAATGTCATATTGAAAGTCGCATGACATCAAAAGCTACCTCCAATGAGCTATAGGCTTTCTTTACGCTTATGCGTTTTACAGTGTCCTTTTCAGGGCACTGATTAACCCCGTTGTGGTATGGGCTATGAGCTCTCGTTTCGCTTATGCGTTCATTCCCTCTTCTAGGGCACCCCTTCCTATTTCATCACCTTTCCCTTTCCTATTCCCATCCCTTGTCCCATTCTCCCTCAGGTAAATGATGAAATGGGCTTGTATGTATGGCGATGGCACAAATGTCCCGAATGGAGGATAACGTGCCTCTGGAGCCGGCCTTCTGATACCTGATACCTGACCTGTATTTGGGGCAGGTGCACATTGTCCTTCCTCGTGAAGTGAAAAAAAGGATGCACACTTGGTAGCAAACAGTATTGCAGAAAATTGAAGGAGTCAAGAAGTGGTACCGGTCATCCGACGACATGTAACTGGGTTAGATCATTCCGAGTTTTTTTTCTTTACATACTAGAGGAAGTTGGGGTAAGTTCGCCAATGCGTTTTCGTGAGGACTCCTTGAGTCTGTAATACTTGCAAATTAATCTTGTAGCTCTGGTGCTGGCCTAATATTGAAGCGATAGAAATATTAGAAGAAAGTGATTGCAGTTCACAACAATCATTGAGCAAATTTAAAATAATTGACTTAATTACCTCA
Source organism: Aedes albopictus (assembly GCF_035046485.1). Classification (NCBI taxonomy): domain Eukaryota; kingdom Metazoa; phylum Arthropoda; class Insecta; order Diptera; family Culicidae; genus Aedes; species Aedes albopictus. The sequence continues at coordinate 402,963,630 of NC_085137.1, forward strand.
ACGGCTGTCGATCACAGGTAGCACATAAGCGTTTAATATAGAACGATAGTTGACGTATGTGCATTTTCCTTACTATCGCGACCAAATAAATCATAATCGGGATGAAGACCGTGTCGTGTATTTTCATATAACTAGTGGATCATATCACCTACCAAGGGTGGCTACAAGATCCACACCTCACCCTACCCTACTAAGGGAAGGAGTTTTTGCTTCCCGAGTAAACTGTGGGGATGCTGTTGATTCCACTGTTTCTAGTAACAACGGTTGTCGAACTAACATTCCTTCCCATTTTCCGATGACCGTAAGGACGTGGCCGGCGCCGTTATTGACTTTAAAATATTGAACTCTCGAATTGTGTACATTGAGAGTGTGTAGCTAGTCCCAAGCACTATTCATTGGATCTCTGTGCAACTTCGATTGTTCTGGTCAATCACAGAGTAGGTAGCAACTACGATGTGTATCAAACTGTTTATCATCATTAGAAAACCACATATTAACCCGCTGTTTCATCTTGCCCCACCCGTTTCAACTTGCCCCGGTGTACCTAATATGATTGTAACCTCATAAGGTTGATCCAACTACTAACTAATTGTTTCAATAATGGAACTATTGATAAACAATCAAAAACCTATTGATTTACAATCAAATGTTTTTTATTGATTTCGAAAAGTTCAGCCAATTTGCAATCACTTTTGTTCAATCACTTTTTTCGGAAATGCTATTTAGCGTTCAAATTCGTGGGAAGGAAAGGGTTAATAACTGACTTGGGAAAAAAAAGCAAGTCAAGATCGGGGCAGGGGCAATTACTGATTATGTCAGCTTGATCACATCTATTATTGGACATTTCTGAACCGACATATAGGGTAAAAAATAAAATTTGGACATGTATGTAATTTAGGCATGCACGGCGATGTATGTCTTGTTCCGGAGAGCTAATAAAAGTGGATACTTATCAATATCGATTATTAGATAAAACAGACTCTATTCTGATGACTTAGGGGTAGGCGGGGCATAATGAGCAGCTTAAGCATTTTGCCACCAAATCCAGTAAATTAAGTGCAATCAATGTGTAATTTTAACGTTCAATCCTCATTTGAACCTTAACTGACAAAAGCTCGTTGAAATTCCGAATAAAGTTATAAATGCTGTAGAATTTTATGTTTTTAAAAACGTATAAAATCGCGAGTTGCGTTTTGGGGGTGGGGCATAATGAGCACCGTAGGTGGGGCAGGATGATCAATATCAGTTTTGTACACAATCAAATGCTAATTGACTATTCTTGTCAATGATAAAGTATACCGACAACAATCAATGAGAATTTGAAGGGATTACGGGGTTTAATTTGTAGGGAACTGTGGGGTTCCAATGAGTCTTCTATTGATGATTTTCTCAACGGTGATAATATACAGATACTGAAATTTTAAAGCTAATAAATTGAAAGTTACAGACAAAACCTTACTATATCTATATGTACCAAAACAGAGAAAACCAAAATTAAAATTTGTTTGTTGAAGATGTTTATCATTTTCATTATTGTTTCACTAGTTGCTCATTCTGCCCCACCCTACTACCAACTCTTTGAAGCATATTATTTCAACAAAATAATTATACAAATAGTTGAAAAGTGTTACAAATACATTTTATTGGCCTAAGAAAATCAAGAAAATCGATAGATGGCCACTAAGTTGTGATTTCGATACCCAAAACCTTATTTTAGGTCACCTGATTCTTATAATATTTTCCCAGTACATGACCACTTTACGCATTTTGATTATTTTTTCAAGGTAAACGGATTTTTTGACTAATGTTTTGTCATCAACTCATTGGATTTTAGATAATAAGGCTACAATCAACCAATTTCAAGACCAACAATTGAAAAGCCCACATCAACATTGCGTGAACAAACACGTTTCTGTCGACTTAGGGCCTTCTGGGATCTACCCATGCATCTCACCACCATTAACAGAAAGCTTGATGTTTGCGCTTTCTGTTAGTGGTGGTGAGATGTGTGGGTGGAGTTCAAAAGGCCTCAAGTCGACAGAAACATGTTTGTTTACAAAATGTTGTTGCGGCCTTTTTAATTGTTGGTCTTGATTTGTTTTGTTAATTTGAAGATTTACAGTGAAAATGCAAGGTGCTCATTATGCCCCGCCTACCCCTACGTTGAAAATACGCTCTTCAAAATTATCGAAAATATAAATTGTTTCACTAACCCCCCAAATGCACAGATATGCAAGACGACATATACTGCCGCCATTCGCATAACAGTCCCATCTTTGCTGGGTTTTCTATTCATATGGGACTGTTTTGCGAGAGGGGAGTACACTTCACAGTCAAATACAATATTCACCTCAAAACCGTGGAATTAATAATTGTGAGAAATTTGAAAGTCTTATTGCAATGAAAAATGTTCAATAAAGAACCATTAGACAGCCAATCTCTTAACATTCATTTAGAACGCTTAAAATAGATGGTGTCCAAAATACATTACAAGTTTTCTACTGTAAATATATTTTGGTCATCTGACGAACTACATGGGGATGCTGTGCGATTGCATACTTGGAGGCGTAGGGTAACCAATATAATTTGGACCCCCATATATTTTGGACCCCCTGAGTCGTATTATCACAAATTTCACAGATTTATTGAAGAGATGGCAAAAATTTTTAAAATCATTCGCTAAATTAGATTGCTCTGCACGGGCAACAATCATTTCCGCACTGGAAATAGCATTATTTGCCTTGAAATTCATTTTTGTGAATCTCGTCATCCGTGTTAGAGTCGTACCATGTTTACAAAAGGAGATTGCAGTGCTGAGGAAACTTGCAGATGTAAACAAAAACGTTTATCATTCTAGCGCATTAAATTCGCAAAGTTCGTCTAATCAGCTAGGGATGTAGTACCGGTAGTACCGGTACCGAAAATACCGGTATTACCGACCAATTTTTGGTACCGAAATACCGGTACTCACTGAGCCTTGGTACCGGCACTTTCGGTACCGTGACATCACTCCCGAAGTGCTGAATGCCGGTCATTAGAATTGTCAATATGCAATGGAAATAAACAAAAACAATAATTTAAAACCAAATAATTTGACAAACACACATTTCATATATGTAACATTTCTGCAAATGTTAAGTGGATTTATAAGCTTAGAATAAAACTTGTTAGATTAGAGTTTCTTGTCATTTCTTCAGTTTTTAGAATCCGTTGAAAGCAGGGTTGTTAAAGTTAATTAACGGTTAACGCCGTTTCGTTAATTCGTTAACGTTAATTGTAACGATCAACGAATTATTCGTTGATTTTTTCAGGCGCGTTGATCAACGTTAACGTTAACGCACAGCGTTGATTTAACGTCAACCAGTCCGTTAATTTTGCGTTAAAATGGTAATCTCCCCAAATATGGTTTTAGTTCGGCCTTCTTAAGCCTTCTGCCATATGTCAAGATAAAATTGGAATAAAAACAACATCAAGGAAACATTTGTTAAATCTTTTTCTGTCTTCGCCTTGTAGCTATCTAGGTATCTGAATTTGGTACATGTAAGGATGTTCCTGTTTCATTTTAGACTGACCAAGATACTGCCTGTGAAACTGCGCAGAAGCTAAACAAAAGCTCCAAAAACAGTTTCATACAACTCATTTATTTCTATCATTTTTATCTGACATTTTTTGTTTAATTTAATATTTTCTAGTTAGTTTTAATTGCATCGCTGAAAACCGGAATTCACAAATGCCTGGTAAATTTTAGATTTTCTGTGCAAAATTGATTATTCTTAATTTAGTGGGAAATTTCTTAGTACCGGTATTTTACCGGTACTACCGGTACTGTCAACCCCAGTACCGAAGTACCGATACTCACCAAAAGTGGTCAGTACTGCGACCCCTATAATCAGCCTTTGTCAATCAAGTACTTAGGATGTGATCCAGCATATTCAAGTGGCAGATTGGCAGAAAATAGTTTCAAACGGGTTTAAACACCGGGTGTCCAAAATACATACTTAAGAGGGTCCAAAATATATTGGGGTGTCCAAAACAGTGAAAACTACTGCTTCAAAAATAAGTTATTTTCATCAAATTTTCAGTCAGAAATGACCTTGTGGGTATTTTTAACGGACAGTGGAGGCTTTAACGATCATACGAACATCATCATAATGTGTAACACGCTCTGAATATGCATGTTTTTGCCTTAAATTCAAACTAATGTCCTCTCGGGGTCCAAAATTCGACCGTTACCCTATTCTGTGGGTCTGGCGATATTTCCTCGATTTTAACAAGAAATGTAATAGTTATCAAAATAGATGCCTGTTAAGCGAAGAAATTTGAATATTTGCAAGAAAATATTTGGTCATTTATGCTACTTCCTTGATTTACCAGTATTCATGGCTAAACATTGAGATACTTGCCCTGTCCAAATTATATATATAGCTGAGGGAGTCTAAAACATATATTCGGTGTCCAAAATGCAATTCTAACAAGCGATTGGAAAGTACAATTATATTATAAGCGTATTAGTAACTTTGCATAATAATTAATTGCTTTCAAAGGAAGCTAGGGGATGATTTTTCTAACGTTCTAACGTCCAAAATACTTGAATTACCCTAAACCTATATTTCAAACTACTTGTGTGCTTCTTTCGTTACAGGATTACCACATAACGTCCATATTGAATCGTTTCTACGCTTGTAGATCATAAATCCGTCAGATGGCACTCGCGTAGCAGAGCATCGAGGGAGGTGTTTATGCTGCCCAGGCTCACCACCCATCCAAAGGAACGTCAACAATCCGCGCTGATGCGTAGTGTGCACACGACTACGAAGCTATTCAGCAGATTGTATCGCCCGTTGCCCATGCGACGATGATGGGTGGTGGATGTCTGATATGGGGCTTGCGCTGGTGTGTGCTATATCTGTCACGCGGATACTGTTGAACACCAGCAGAGATTGCGAGGCAGGCAGGCAGGCAGGTTGGCAGCAGCAGCGTGGCGGAACGTCGTCGTCTTCGTTGTCAGTGAGAGAAAGAAACTCGAGAATAGTTTGCTCAAACCTGCTGAACCATCCATCCAGTGTGGTGCAAATTTAACCTACTGCACAATCGACAATCTTCGGTCACAGTAGTGCGTTCATTGTCGAGCTGGTCGTGTCGCGTGCGTGTTCTTCTATTGCTAATTAGTTTTCTTAGCAAGGTGCGATCGAATTTTGCTGCCCACTGCCTGGCCTCCTTGGATAAATCAGGGGGTTGCGTTTCCGTGAGAACCAGCGAAAAGGTGAAAATTAGTTCATTGTTTTCATCGCAGTTGCATCGGGCGGTGGTGGTGAAGCTTGTGTGCCCAGTCAAAGCCTGCTTGGATTCCAGGGGCGTGCTGATCGAAGTAAGGAGGTGAAAAAGTGCGTGTGTGGGGTTACGGAATCTAGGGTGTCCCAGAACATAATCAATGTTCCAAAAGTCAAGGGGCCCAACCCCTGAATGGAAGATATGCGTTGTTTGAACAAGTAATTTTCTATTTTAAAAAAATCATTCAGAGGTGTCATCAGAGCAATTGTTTTAATCCCTAGTTATATCCCAATATTTTTTTCTTTGGACCTCTATTCATGCTTGAGGTACTAATTTTACAAACATTACGTTTAAAATACTCTTAGAACCATTATTCGTAACACTTTTGTGATGTGTGCTTGTTTAGAGAACCAACTAGCCATGGTTGACAAGAGTATACCTTGACTTCCGGATTATTGTGTTTTTGGGACACTCTATTACGGATTCTCTTCAAGGACGAACGTATATCAGCAGAAGCACCAGCGCAGCAGCATCAGCAGCCTCCCGTGAAAGGAGGATGAGCAATTCGATAACCAACAGAAGGACCTGACAGTGTTGCAAATCAAGCCCCTTTGTCGTCAGCTGGTTAACTCGGTTAACTCTCTCTAGTAGTGTAGAGGCATTTCGAAGGGGGAATTGCACAGAGTGCACGAGATATTCATCTTACGCTGCAAAATGACGTGACGCGTGTGATGACGACGGAGATGATAGGTGAAGATGTGCCATATTTGAGTGTCGAGAGAAATCGCATGAAAACAGATCGTCGATTAGGTAGGGTGCCATGGCAGAGTAGTGGGAAACGAAAAGTTTTGTTTTAGGTTTTGGTGTCACTCGGTGGACGGGCTGCACAAAGTAGGCGACCTGTGTTGTTCTGTTATTTGGTCGGTTCCAAAGTTGCTGGGACTGGAAACAACTAGAAACTGCGGCGCGGACGTTGTCGGTACTCACATAAATAGCGTTGCCAAAAGTGTCCGGAAGTGTTACGGTAGAACGTCTGTAAGTAAGTGAAGTCAATAAGCCTACTTAGACCAGCAGCAGTGTGATTATGTGTGTTTGTTCGGTTCGTGATTTTTGCACGCGGTACTCTTAGTCCGAGATGGCCATAAATGTTAAACAGCCTTGTTCTGCGAAATTGTAAGCTGAAATTACGTCAGATATTGAAGAATCGTTTTCTTGAGAAAGTGCAAAAGCACTTCTTTAGTGATTCAGCGGATTGCGACGGAATCGAAGGTGAATCCCATTTTTTGCATGGGCTTGATTGTGTAGTGGTAAAGATACTATGTGTTTGGGTGTCGCTTCTTCCTTGGCTACTGGTGCTTGTTGGCAGTGACAACGACGACGAATGATTCTTCGAGAATTATTGCTGCCTTTGTTCTGCACTGGACACATTTATCGCATCCCAAGTTTGCGTGGATCGTCCGAAGGCCCTGCACGTTGAAATCCAGAAGGTAAGTGATGAATAATCGATGATAGTTAATCTCCCTAAATCATCATCTGTCCATCGAACCTCACCAAATTTCGTTGTAATGCTGTGTGGCTCGTACTAGGTGCCTGCCTGAAATAGGTATTGAGGGGAAGGTCATTAGGTTTATCGCCCGTCTGTCCGCAACCACCCCCGAAAAATAAAGTGTGTCGCTGTGTCGTCGAACACGTTGTTGACAAGGCATGGGGCCGGGGATGCGAGAGCCAATCATCATCAGTGCACGCGAGAGAGTGCGGGAGAGAGCTGCACGGGAAGGGTTACCACCCCATCGGATGATGAGCTTTCTTTCGAAAGTCGAAAAACAGCATCCGATTGCACTTTTGTTGTTTGCATGACGATGGTAATAAGAGTGTTCTTTGCTTTTCAACACTTTGAGAATTGATGTTGGACAAATGTTTTAGAAAGACTATATAATGCGAATGTACACTATTCGTTATAACAATATATAACAATAAGCAATCAGCAAAAGTATAGCATCACCAAAAGTCCTATAATATCTGGAAATGCATCTTCTATTTTTCGTTCTTTTTTCTTAGTATTTTTATTTTTAGCGTAAAACCCCGAATGGAAATGACTAGTGATGTATCAAATATTCGGCCGCACGAATATCAGCTTATTTTAGAGTTTGCCGAATATTTGTTTTTAGTCGAATATTAAATGAGGGGGTTAGAAGCAAAGGGATGTAAGTGACAAAAACCCACTTTCGAGTAAACTGCCCCCACTCGCATAACTGTCCCATTTGACTTTTCATCAATTTTGAGTTAACGTTATGAATAGTCATCATTTTCGATGTACTTCCAAAAACAATAATAAAAATTATGAATTTTTATGTCAATATGTGAAAAAAATACCAAGTCATGAGCGTCCCATATCAAAAGTACCCGCATAACAATCCCATCATGGATTTTTGTGTCACGTAACACAAAACTGAACAACTTTGTAGTGATTGTGATATTTTTTACAGATATATATTCATGTGCAAAGCAATCTGTGAAAGTTTCGAGATGATCGAAATATTCTTCAAATTTTGGCGATTTTTCAAAGTTTTATATGGAAACAAGATTTCAAACTTTAAATGCTGTTTTCTCAATTCCTACTTTTTGCAAATGGGACTGTTATGCGAGTGGGGGCAGTAAATGAGGTTTAAAGTTTTTCACCAAATGTTCATCCCATTGACCAATCCAAATGCCTTTGTGACAGAGATTTGCTTTCAAATTCCCCGTGTTAAGAATTTAAAAGAACTTTGTACACAACTTTTGTTCTCCCGTATATGGATAGGCTTGCAATATGTTTCGTGAGACAAAATTTGGAGAACTCAATACAAGAAGAACTACAACTCTCCATTTCATGATGTTCTACATCTCGATATCGCTCCCTATCTCGATGGTTTGATAGGTCCCTTCAATCTGCAATCTGCATACGTTTTGCCTCTCTACATCTATACATCTCTTTATCTCGATATCTTCCTAACTTGATGATTTTTGATCTAGATTTTCTTTCTCAGACCAATGCGTTAAATGGATCTCCAGATTCGTGAAAATAAGTAAAATGAAATGCGGGCATTCTTTGGTTTCTAGCAATCTTGCCATTAAGACAATATTTATAGTTTAATGAAATCAATTATTTCCATTTTCATTAATGATGTTGCTGTTCAAACACAAAAAAAAATCTTCAGAAAAAGAATGATAAATTTGACTAAAGCTTCTGTTGCTTTCAGGTATGCAAAGTTAATGAATAGTTTTAAAACTGGCATAAATGAAGCTTTGATCCTCTCTTTTTACGAGATTTTGAAATCACACGAGTTGAATTTTTCAAAATGATCGGTTCGTTATAATTAATTTATCAAAATTTTAATGCTTTATATCAGGAATTTTCAGATCGTGCAGCGTGTTGCACTTGGTGCACAACAAAGCCTTGACAAGTGCACCGCGATACAAGCAAATTATGTCTTCACTTTCCATACTTCAAGTGATAATGTGAAAATGAGTATAAAGATGTGATGATTCTCGACGGGGAGTCAGTAGATCCAAGGTTACGCAAAGAATAATAGGAGAAATCTAACAAAAATCTCGTTAAAAGAATATGAACGATTTCCCCAGCTGTCATGCATGCAAGGAATATGCAATGCATCTTCACTTCGCTAACTTCTCTTGAAGATCTCAGAAGCAAAATAGCATGCCTAGTAAGCTAGTATGCCTAAAAAGGAAGTTATCAATAATCTACCAAGAATCTTACTGAAAAATTTCCTATGATTCTCAGAAGAATCTTCTTAAGATCTCTTGATAACTTGTCCAGGAAACCCAAAAGGAATGAAACTTATCAAAAGAATTTTGTCAAACACATATACAAAAAAATCATTCAGGGGTAATCTTTGCCGAGGTTCTCGTTAAGAATCCACCGAAATTTACCACTAACTTGACAGATGTTCCACAGCGAGATTTCTAAAAACAAAAAAGTCTAGGTACTGGAAATACGGGAGAAACATTTGGTGTAGTTTCGTAGTCATATTTAACATAATCTCTTTGAAGCATTACTTTTGTGGACCGTGTGTGTCATAGAAAAAAAATTCCTGAAAACAATGCAGGTAACACGTCCTGGAGATTTTTATGATTTCATTCTTCGGTAGAAATAGCTGTGGTATCACTCTGGATGGTCTGGATCATAAGTCTGGATCATTCGAGCGAGATTTCCTGAAAAGAAAGCTTGCAGGATTTTCTTGATTTATCATGGAAGAGTTCAGAATGATGGAATTTACTGAAAGCCTGAATCAGTTATCAGTAGAACTTTTGTCGAATATATTTTTTTATAAGAAAAATATGTTAACATCGGAAGAGTTATGATAAAATGTCTCTTCAATAATTAACCGGGAACTCGTTGAAAGAATTGCGGTCATAGCTATTAGAGGGTTTATTGGTAGAATTGTTGGTGATTTTTTTTGCATTTTTTGTTTTATATCCTTCGAACGCAGAATAAAGATCCAAGTTCATGGCTTGTACAGTCTCTGTCGTCTGGTTCAATGAAATGACCACCCGTATTTATACCAGTGATAAGTCTATTATGTAGACGTTGGGTACCTAGACTAATAGTTGGCACTATTACCAGTTGACATTACAGTTCTTCGAATGCTACTATTCGTAGGTAGACAGACAGTAGACATACCCGTTGAAGCTTAAGAGAACCTAAGACTGAGGTCATTTTTACTGGAATCTGGAATCTGGAATGAATATGCTTTTCTACAAGGCTGCTCCTATTCGGAGCTGTTGCAGGGAACAGGAAATTACATTCACGTAAAATGAGTGGGTATTCCAATAAGCAATCAAAGAACTATCGATCCAAAACTTTTTCATTCCATTTAAAAAGTATGTTTACAAAACTGTTTTGAACTATGTAGAAGTTGTCATCTAAAGTCATGGAAAGGTAATAGTTAAAGAAGCCAATATAAACATGAATAGTTGATTCTCTCTGACCCACGCCTTACTTCCCTTCCGTAGGAAGAGCCCACATTTTGTGAGTGGGATTCGATCCCAGGTCCTCGGCGTGATAGTCTAGTGTTCTACCCATCACACCAGGTCCGCTCTACTAGTACAATTGAGGCATTCTTTGATAGTTAAATTTAGAAAACTTTTGACTTTTGTGAGAATGAACTTCCGGTTTATTTTGCAGTTTTGAAATCGTTCGAAATCAAATTTTCTTAAAAACACAAAACAATGTATGGACGCAATGCTCGTAGCACATAGGAGTACAGTAGACGTTCGGTCAGTGCAAACGCTTAAACTGCAATGCTTTTTAACTGCAAGTCCGCTAAGTGTAACAATTTTGCAGTCAATAGCACCGCTATCCGTCAAAATGAAATGTCAACAGCGCCGCGAAGTTTTTTTTTATTGTATTTGTTTATTTGGAAGGCTCGGGCGCCACATGATTGAGCCGAAATCATTTGTTCATTTCTTTACCTTGATTTTACATTTAGCATTTTAACATTTTTTTACTGCCCTAAATACTATGTTGCGATGATTTTCTCATTAGGGTGGCTCAAGCTTGTATGAAAAAACCACATGTCAAAAAGTTCGATGGGCCCCCTTCTCATTTCGCTCTACACTGAAAAACAAGAAAACTCAAATTTAAGTATTTTTAAACTCACTTTTGAGTTCTTTTTTGCATCCTATTTCATTCGCTCTCTTTGTTGTTGTCAAAGAGTGAATAGCAAAACAACCCAACTTTGAGAGTTCGATGCGGGAAGCCAAAATTGAGTAAGTGACATAGAACCGAAAGTTGAGTAATTTTAACTGATGGTTGAGTAAAAAGAACTTCGACTTTAGGTACTTTGACCGAATACGCCTAAATGCAAACTACCTACCTCAACATCGACTTCATCAACTCAAAATTGGCTTCCTGCACGCAACCTCGAAGTTGGGTAGATTGAACTCACTTTTGGGTACTTTCGTTTCTCCGTGTATATGACGCCACGATGCTCTGGTCTAATTTTCAGCTCAATCCGTTAACATTTGGGCGGTGCTAAACTCATTTGAAGTTTGTATGGGAGTTTATGTAGGAAAACATCGTATTTAGCATTTTTCTTTTGAGGGGTTCTAATTGTTCTTAAACCACGTACCTAATCGATTCCATAGAAATATAGCCTATGATATGCCGAAAAACTTTGTCAAACCCCACTTATCAGACACTTGCGAAAAAAGCTACACAGATCGAAAAAATAGTGTAAAATTCTGTGACATGATGCACATGTTTGGAGTGGGGGATATCACAGAAGTTTACATGACATATCATGTAATAGTCATAAAATATCATGTAAACTTCTATTGTATGTCATGTACTTCCGCATGACTCTGAGTGTTTACATGACATATAACACAAATTTACATGATATATCATGTAAACCATCATAACACTAAGTTTACATGAAAAAATTGAAGTTTACATGACGTGTCTGTGTATAGCCTAGACTTAACATCAGCTACACTCTACACTCACTCTGTTGACTTTTGCAAAAAGGAAGCTAGTTCAAAGCTATTTAAATAAAAATTGTCTAAAAATTTATAAAACACACTATCATAGCGCATAGGGTAGTGGACGTATTTTGGCCCACCTTGGAAATTTTATTACTTTTATCATATAATCTTTACCAGTGAAGAGAATTGTCAGACAAAAGTGGCACAAAACAAGCAACAAAGAAGACGCGGCGATTACTCTTTATCCCAACTATGGTAACAGATAATGACATGATCTCGAAAATTTTTGTTGCAGACAAAGCGGAAGCTGAATTTGTTGCGTACTTTTCAACTCGTGAATAATTAATTATTACCAACCCAAAATCGAACTTTTTTGATGATACATCTTCAGCAGCGTTGCAGTGTTTACCGACTCGAAGTTACCGCTCGAAAATCACAATGCATGCCTTGAAAATCTCTAAACTCGTGGTGCACGATCTTTGTCCTATTCTGTTCAAGTTGGGACAAACCCATGTCGCATTGAGTAGAATGTCGCAACAAATTCAGGTTGCGACATTGTCGTTATTGTTGCGTGATGGTTGAATTTTGATTCACTGATCTTTACATAATCTAGATAAATGTTTATTGGAAGTTCGAATAATAATTTCCCAAGATTTTGTAGAGTTTGTATGATAAATGTAATAAAATTTCCAAAATGGGTCAAAATACGCCCACTACCCTACCCGGGCAGAAATAATTACAAAACAATTGCAAGTTTTACCATTCACAAAGAATTACTGAATGGTAAAATTTGCCATTGGTTTGTTGGAAATAAGGGACAAAAGGGCAAAAATAATAACTGACATTGTTCTATAAAATAACTCAAGAATGTCAAATTGTGACATTACAATGGCAAACCAAGAATAAAAAAAAAATTAAGGTTGAGAATTGCAAAATATACCATTATTGAGTTATTGAAAACAGAACATTATCGAAATTAGTTATTCACCTGTCAACTAAAAAAAACTATCAAAAGTTAGCTTTAGAATAACCAAAATTCAAATTTTGTCATTATGTTCTTCTTGATAAGTGCCAAACTGCGATTGTTCATCAAACTCGTAAGAGGTCAACAATATCTCACCAATTTCAAAATTTGATGATAGCAAAATAAGACATTCAGTAGTTATTCTTCCAAATTTGATAAATGACAAGCGAATGGCATATTTTGATATGATATCATAGTATGCTATTCACAACACCGCTAGCCATCATGGTTTCTCATAGCGGAAATCATCATGGTTACAGGTCGCAAACCCTGATAAAGTGTGGAACGTTTTGATGGCTGTGATCCCTGACCATCATGTAATCAAAATCCCAGGGATACTCAAGTGACCATACTGTTGGGTTGTGGGGGTTGCGTGTGGGGTACATATATTGACAAGCATTGATCGTTAGGGCTGAGTAGGAGCGGGGAATGGATCTACGATTGCTTAATTGCGATTATACCTACTGGTATAGTCGTGGTTCAACAGTAGTGGCGCCGCTTTTCGCTTGTGTTCGGCCTAGGTGGTTTGTTAAGGCGGTGCGCATAGGTCTGTATGTACTTCGTACGTACAGTGCGTACGGCTTCAGCATTGTGGTAACTTGGGTAGTGTAGGATAATTGGGTTTGGGACTGAGGGGGTCGTCATTGATTCTGCCGACACCATTGAGTGCTCATTGTTGGCGGTTCTGTTGGTGACGTTTTCTTCAGCTTTATAATCTAATTTATACCACGCACAGACTTTGGGAAGAGGGACTGCTTTGTAATGCAAGAGAGGGATTTAAACTCTGCGTTACGGGTTGGGTGAGGTCATGCAGATAGAAGCAACCCAGGTGACCGTGCGGCTCGGGTCGTGATGGATGCATGATTGCAGTGTGTGTGGGGTGTGCTGCCCTGTGGGTGCAGTTGAGTCCGGGTTGGGGTGGAAAGAGACCCTTCTCTACCCTAGATCGGTTTCGGTTGTATGGGCGGGGTAGTGTTTGTCTTATTTGTGGCGTGTTGTGTGTTATTTGCGGCCCGAGCTGCGTGGTTACTTGGGAAGTATTGTGCTCTGCAATCTAGATTTTGGTTTTAAAGTGAAGCTATGGCTGGGCTGTGCCTCGAATTTGTTGGGCGCAGGTCGGGAGAGCTGGTGGCGGTTTGTGCTGGAGAGTTTGCTCGATTGGTTATTCACTGGTGGTGGCCAGTCGATCGACTGTTCACGCAGCCTGTCATTTGGTTCTTGGGGTTTGTGCTCTCGAGGTTCGGGACGTTGCTTCATTGTACAGGGGATGGCCAAAATGTTTGGGATAGGCAACTTTTTTTTCTCCAACAAAAAAAAATCAATATGCTGTAACTTTCCATAGAGTGCATCAAAAAATCTCAAATTTTGACTGTTTGTCAACCTATTATATGTGCATCATTGGTACAAATTTGATTGATTCGATTGATTGATTTTTCGCGAAGTTAGAACCGTTCGGGTAAAACACTATTTTTTAAACAACTAATTTTTGTACTGTCATATCTCGGAAACCAGTGAACCGAATTGAATGAATTTTTTACCGTTTATTAACAATATATTGATACTTAATACGACGTTATAAAATATGTATAATATTTTCTCACGGCGAATTAAGTTATACCGGGTTGAAATTTTTACTCATATAGAGGAAAATAAGTCAAATTTACAATACCACACAAAAATTATTAAATGTGTTCATCCTTCAATCTTAAAAGGCTCTAATATATCTGATTAGAGATAATTTGAGAATAGAAGTGGAAAATCTTTGGATATCAACACTAAAATTTATTGACATTAATGTAAAAAAATACATTTTTTCTAGAAAAATCCAAAAAGTTTCAATCTATGATAACTTTTTTCAACGTTTAAAAAGTACCTATGTTTTAATAGTTTGTGAAGCATTTACATATTGTTAGTGTACGTTCAAAATTTCATTCAATTCGGTCACTGGTTTCCGAGATATGACAGCTCAAAAATGAGTTGTCTAAAAAATAGTGTTTTACCCGAACGGTTCTAACTTTGCGAAATATTAATCAATCGAGCCCAAATTTGTACCAATGATGCACATATAATAGGTTGACAAACAGTCAAAATTTGAGATTTTTTTATGCATTCTATGAAAAGTTACAGCATGTTGAATTTTTTTGTGGGAGAAAAAAAGTTGCCTATCCCAAACATTTTGGCTATCCCCTGTATCTTCGCTTCAATACTAATATTCCTTGTTTGATTAACTGACTGTTATGTACATGCGCTTAACTCATTCTATTTCATAGATTGCCAGATTTAAGGGTAATGGTTCAATAAGGTGTTAGCAATCAGAGTGGATTAGAACGAGATGGCGCCTACAATACACCAACACTAACACACATACACCAATACTTACACGCACACATGCACCTACAACTAGCTGTAAAATACCAATGGGCGGGACAATGGTGCCTACCCAACAGTTGTAGGTGGGGTGTTTGGCTTAGCTACATGACTTGGTCCGGCAAGCCCATAAACATCAATTGGTAGACGTATTGCCTAGTGAAAAGACAACGCAGATGGGCGAAAGCCAGGCGATGCGTTGATAATAGCAGAATAGCAGATATCATAGTATGCTATTCACACGTTGTTTTAAGCTCTTCATGAAGAACTCATGAATGACAAAATAAGTTATGACAATAAAATTTGGTTTGCCATTCACCTCTACCCGGGTAGAGCTAGCTTATATATGTAAGTGAACAATCGTGAAACAATTTGATAGGAAAATATTTTTTCTATATTATTCTTATCCTCATGAAAGCGGCGCTGTCATTTTTTTTCCCTTCAGCGAGTTTTTGATTTAAGGGCTTTTACTACTATTATAAGAATAATTAATGAAGAAAATGTCAATTAGTTCCGCGGTCGAGAGATAAATCGTCGTGCATGGTTCCATCGTGCCATGGCTCTGGCTCTACCGAAATAAAATGGGATACCGGTAACGAAATCTGCCGAAAGTGTGCCGAAACCGCACGTCCGGGAAGTGTTTCACAGTGATTCAACCGTCCGTGACAAAATGAAGAGTGCTTCTGGACCAATTCTGGACATCCACTGCTCTTGGTCTACCTGTGTGCCTGAACGTTGCCCAACCGCATCATTTGGAGTACCCTTCCACTAACTACACCTAGAACAACACCCATATCCCCTTGACACCTAGGCCTGAGAGGTCGTAGAACCTTCTACATCTTTCTTAGGTGTCTAACTAACCATCCTTCCATATTCCTCAGCAGTCGCAAGGACGAGGTCAGGACAACTCTCGACTGTTGGAGAATTGTGTCAGTCTTGTCGACATTGGCGTAGCTAGGGGGGGTTCCAGGGGTGCCTGGCACCCCCTAGAACAAATTTGGCACCCCCTAGATTTTTTTCTTGACAGACGCCTAAAATTTAAAACTTAACACAATAATTCTAATATTTATTAATGGCACATTTCAACAAAACTTAAGCACATCCAGATTTGCTTGTATACTTATTGTACGTTTTGGCGTTTGGGATATTGGTAAGAACAATCAACAGACTTCTCTATGGATTTCTTCAGAAATACCCTTTCAATTCATACAGTGATTTCTCTAGGCTTCCGTATAAATTAAAACCGACTTTTCTTGCAATAAACTTCCCTTAGGATTCTCCAGGCAGTCCTGATAGGGTTGTACATACTAGAAATTTCTGGAGATTGGTCCAGCAATTTCTCCTAGGATTTCTTTGGAAATTCTTACTTTGATACTTCTCGGAATTCTTCTATAGATTCTTCTAAAATTTATATTGGGGTTCCTTCAGGTATTCTTGGCGTGATTATTCAAGACAATCTTCCCCGGATCCTTTCAGAAGTTTCTCCGGTGATTCTTTCAGGAATTTCTTCAGAGGTTTTATTCAGAGATTCTTCCTGAAATTTCTCATGGAATTCCTCCAGGAGCTTATATTGGCCTTCCTCCAGGAATTGTGGCTAGGATTCCTCAAGCAACTCCTGCTGCGATTCTTGCAACAATTTCTCTTAGAACTCCTCCAAAACTTCTCACTGCGGTACCTTCAGTTATTCTACTAGGGAAGTTTCAGAAATTCTTCCGGAAAATCTTCCTAGGATTTTTCTAAAAATACCATCGGTGATTCTTCCAGAGATTTCTTCAAGGATTTATCCAAGATTTCCTTCGGAGTTTCATTTAAAATTCCGCAGCCGATTTCTCCTAGAACTTCTCTTGATTTTCCTCCATTAATTCCGGCTGGAATTCTTCAAGCAACCCCCATTAGGATTCCTTCAGAAATACTTCTAGGGATTTCTCCTGGCATACTTACTTGCTGCAATACTTTCGGGAAATCCTCCTGAGATTCCTCCAGAAATTCCTCCTGCGATTCCATAAGAGATTCCTCCAGTATACTTCTATCGATTCTTTCAAGGAGAACTGTAGGTATTCCTCCAGGCATTTGTTAGAGGAACTACTATTAGGATATCCCCGGCTATCCTGATTCTAGGATTTCTCTAGAAATTCCTTCTATGAAACCTCCCGGAATTCTAAGAATTCCTCCAGATAACTGTGAAACTATACAAATTACACTACGGATTCTTCTAGAGCATTCTCCTGGTTTTTTTTTGCTGGGATCTTTCCAGGCAAACTTTCTGGAATTCTTGCAGAAATTTCTTTGATTGTTCTACCACGGATTTCTCCAAGGACTCATCCATTCCTTCAGAGATTTTACCCAAAGATTGCTCCAGAAATTCCTGCAGAAACTCCTTTTGGCCTTCCTCCATGGATACCTCAAACAACTTTTCCTGCGGCTCTTCCAGCAATTTCTCCAGAAATTCTTGCTAGAATACGTCTAGAAATTCTTCTAGTGATTACTATACGAATTCATCCTAGCATTGTGGCTGGAATTCTTCCCGGAAATCTTCATGAGATTCCTTCAGAAGTTCCTCCTGCGATTCATTCAGGGCCTTCGTTATATTTTTTTCCAAAATACCTTTACCGGTTCTTCCAGGGACTTCACTAGGTATTCCATGGATTTTTTTTTTATTTTCCTAGGCATTTCCTGTATACTTTTCTCCAGCAATTCCTCCTAGGATTTATGCTGAGATTTCTACAATGATACATCCCAGAATCCTTTTAATAATACCTTCTGAGATTTTTCCTGTGATTTCTTCTGAAGCACTCCGGTGATTCCTCCAGGAATTTTTATCCAAGATATTTTATCCAAGGATTCTCGCATAAGCTTCTCATGCTCCTTCAGGAATTTTAGCTGAATTTCTCAAACTATTCCTGCTTTGGTTCTTCCAGCAATTCCTCCGAGGACTCCTCCATAAATTCTCACTGAAATTCCTTCCGGAATACTTCTTGGGAGTCTTCTAAGAATTTATCCAGGGATTCCTCCAAAAACTTGCTAGGATTATTCAAGGCAATCTTCAAAGGAGCCTTGCCTTCAGTGTTTCATCCTGCAAATCCTATAGGAAGTTTTTCCTGAGATTTCTCCAAATATTTATCATTGGATTTCTCCAGGAATCCCTCTTGACTTTCATTCAGGAACTCCTCCTGTGATTCCATAAGCGATTCTTGCTGCCTCTAATTGATTGATTTGTCTTTATTAAAGAGACTTTCCTTGCTGCCTCTAATGTTTCAGCAATGCCTCCTAGGTCTCCTCCAGAAATTCTTATTGTGATACCTGCAGGAATCCCTCTAGGGATTTCTTCTGGCATTATTGTTGGGATCCTTCTAGGCAATTTTCCTTGGATACTTTCAGAAATGCCTTTCAGGGATTTTTTTAAGACTCATACAGGAGATCCTCTAGAGTTTTTATTCATGGATTATTCTAGAAATTTATCATGATATTACTCCTGGAACTCCCCTTGGTATTCTTCAAGAAATTCAAGCTGAAGAAATCCCAATATAAATCTCTAGAGGATCCCTCAAACAAATTACTTTCGGGAATAGTTGGAATTTCCAGAGAAATCGTAGGAGGTATTACTGGAAAAATCTCTAGTGATTAATTAATGTAATTAATTAGAAGGCACAGAATATTGCTAATTGACAAATTGAGAGATTGGTGGGATTTCAACCCACGACTCCGTACGCTCGACTACTACCTGGCATAAGGTTCGCTCGACTACGGCCATTTCTTTGCGAGTTCCTTCAGCATGTTTTTTTTAATTTCTGCGGTAGTTTGATTGGAATTTAATTTATTTAATTTCTTTGGATTTTTTTATAATTTCAATGGCTATTCTTCTAAAGTTATTTTAGCATTTTTTTTCAGTTTTTTTTTTCAATTTCTCAGGCAATTTTACCATGATTATTTTTGCAATTCCATATGATTTAATTCTTTTTATATCTATTGCTTTCAAAAATTCAGAAATTCTAAAGGGCTTGCTTGAAAAAATTTCCATCAAAATTACCTCAGAACTTTCAAAGTAGTTGCAAAGGAATTCATATAAGAATTGCCAGTGGAATTCCTGAAGAAAATATTAAGGCTTTTAAAAAAAATGGCTAAATCTAATGTCAAAATAAATTGCCGAGAATTCCTGAATAAAATTTTGAAAGAATTCTAAAAGTAATTGTCGTAGTATCGCCGTGACAGAATTTTTAAAGAAAAACCAAAGATTTTTTTTCAAATAAATTCTCGAAGGAAATCGTTGAAAAAATTGCCGAATCAATTTCTAAAGGAATTGCTGAAGAAGTTTCCAAAGTAATAATCGAAGTTTCCAAAATTTACAAGGAAATTTCTGATCAAATTCCCAAATAAATTTTCAATGCAAGTAATATCGGAATTGCGAAGGTATTCCAAAACTTTCTGCTGCAGGAATTCCTTAAATAATTACTGAAGAAATCTAGAAGAAATTTTTTAAAGAATTTTCATTAAAATTATAGAAGCGATTTATAAAGGAATTCCAGAAGCAGTTTTCGGAGGAATTGGCAAAGGAATACCGTATAGCATAGATAATGAAAGTCCAAAAAATCGACGAAAATAAAAAAAAAGTAGAATGATCTGCCTATGACATTTCCAAAAAAAAAGTGAGGAAGTTTCCAGAGTGATTGTCGAATGAATAACCAAAGGTTTGATTAAAGGGATTTTAAAAAGAAAATATCAATAGAGTTGCTGACATTAACAAAACAATGCTTGAAAGACTACTAAAAATTGGCGAAGAAACTCCCGAAAAAAAAATTCAGAGGATTTGTCAATGAAATTAAAGCTAAATAAACTCGTAATGGAACTGACGAAGAAATTTTCAAAGTTATTGCCGATAGAATTTTCAAAAGTTGCGTGGAAGGTGTTTAGTATCAATTTCTAAACATCTCTCTCTCTCTTCTTGGCGTAACGTCCTCATTGGGACAAAGCCTGCATCTCAGCTTAGTGTTCTATGAGCACTTCCACAGTTATTAACTGAGAGCTTCCTCTGCCAATGACCATTTTGCATGCGTATATCGTGTGGCAGGCACGAAGATACTTTATGCCCAAGGAAGTCAAGGAAATTTCCTTTACGAAAAGATCCTGGACCGACCAGGAATCGAACCCGTCACCCTCAGCATGGTCATGCTGAATACCCGTGCGTTTACCGCCTCGGCTATATGGGCCCATTTCTAAACATATTACCAAATAAATTCTTAAAGAAATTGCCGAAGGGGATGCAAAGATATTACCGAAGAAATTTGCCAAATCCAAAGGAAATACTGAGAGATTTGCAAAAGAAGTCTTAATTGAAATAAATCGCAAAACATTTTCCATGTATTATATGCAATCAAGTTATCAAGTTCCAAAACCTCACATCAGTACATCGGTTTGTATTTTTCAAAAAAAAAGCTGTTCTTTGAACTATAGCGCGTTTAATTTTCCGTTCTATTATTTTCCGCGACGCAGTATATCATTATACTAAGATATTGAGGGTGGTCGGTATTTCTTTTTATAAAAATAGCAAAATAACCTAGAAGCCACTGAAACTGGCACCCTCTAGGCACCCCCTAGGAAAAAATCCTAGATACGCCAATGCTTGTCGAGAAGTCAGAGATAAGTCTCCAATCTTTGTTTTTTTTGGTATCCGACGGGAAGGAGGCAATCCTCATAACTGTGGTCTAGGGCTGTACTACCTACGAAACTTGTGCGACTTGCTTAATGCTAATGTTTACTTTTTCAGTGGTAACCAGGTAAATGATTAAACCATAACAATTTCTTATACGCTTTTTCGCCAAGGAAAGCACCCCATTAAACCCTATCCAATTTCCAACTCCAGATATCTATGAAGTGGGCCAAGTTCTTGGACACATTCTGAGTAGATATCTAATCAACATTTCCTCCCCATCCCCGCTGTAAGGACCTGGCCAGGTGTCGAGAGTTCGTTAAATGAAAGGTTTGTCAATTCCCAGGCAACTTTTCTGGCGCATTAAACGTCTCTATCGACAGCCACCCCAGGATGTGTACGGTCGGCTATGTTATGCTATGCTATGCTATTTTTCTTATCCTCATGAAAGCTCAACAACGCTTTCTTCTACTGTTTATAAACAAAATTTCGCAGGAGGCGTAAGCTTTCTTTGATCTCGACCTTGCGTTCAACGTGGCACATTTATCATAATCACCTCTCACCCTGGGGCGACCCGAATCATACCTCGTCGTTCCGATTGGTAAATGGTGACAATAATAGAATGGCGCGATAACGGAAGCTCTGGCTTCTATCATTTTGGAAAATGCTAGCAATCAATCTGGTCCCATGTCATTTGCGTAGGTGGTCCCTACTTTCCTATAATGCGAACGGAAAAGAAGGATCCCAGCCGAAAAGTCATCATCGTCGTCATCGGCGGCGGTGTGTTTGGCATACCCTTATGCGCCCCCGCATCCGTCCATTTGAACGGTAGACTCTGTGTGTGTAGTCAGGACTCAGGAAAAAAATGGATTCTCAATTTCGATGAGGCGATTTTGATACTCATCCTGTATTGAGGGTTTTTTTTTTCTTGGTAGGTTGAGCATTTCTCGAACTTATTTGATGTAATGTCTGTGTTCGAACTTATTTGATGTAAAATCTGTGATTTAAACTAGGTCTTACGCTATATGAAAAAAAAAAACGATCAATTCGTTAGGATTACCGCGTCATAGAACGATTTTTATGAGTTTATCGACATCTAGTCACATTCCGCAGTACTCGCGTTTTCCATTGAAACTGCTGATGTCGCTCGACGTTGTGTTGGTTTGGGTTCAAGATCAAATTGCTCGGAATTTTCACTGGAATGTTGGCTTTATTCTCCGTTCCATCAACAGAACGCACGTCGCCGTCATTTAATAGCGCACCCGTTCGGTTTAGTATATTTTCTTCCATCCGTTTCCATTCGCCGCGAGGTGAGGTCGGCTTCTGCTGTTTACGACGACAAAGAACTTCGTACCAAGAATACTTATATTGAATCTTTTCGCAGCTGTTTTGCAAACACCCCCAGCTGGTGCAGTTGTTTTTCTCCTCTCGCAATACGGCTATTTATTCCAGATACCTCTAGTCTTTGTTTGGGGTTTCAGTGGCACGCGTGCCAGTAGGTATGGCAGTTGATTGTTTGTTATATTTCAGAAACAGAAGAGCAGACACAATTAATATTTAATTTGTTTACTCTTACTTCGAACTTTTCCAGTGAAACGAATTGCTTGCAGGTATAAACTATGTTCAATGCTCCCTCTATCACTTCTTGTACATTATGTGCTTATGTTATCAATTCTGAATTGTCAAAAAACACCCTTTGACATATTTTGGCATTCCTAGATGAATCTCAAGATAAATAGGGTCTTGTACCATTTGGGCAGGTGTTCCTATTTTGGGCACTTGCCACTATAACTAAGTCATTTTCAATCCGATTGATCTGAGTTCTTGTATAAAGTTAGATACTGTACGTGCCTAACTCTATACAAAATTTCAAATCAATCCGTTTGAAATTGACTTAGATATAGCGGCAAGTGCCCAAAATAGGTTCACCTGCCCAAATGGTACAAGACCCTACTGGGCCAATCGCTTCTAACCTAAGCCATAAGGAAAGATCTCTTAGTGAAATTATATGCGGGATTCTTTGTGTTAATCCATAGAAACTCCGTATAAAACAGCATCTGAGGAACATTCGAGAGTATTCCAAAATGAACTTGACACGTAGAAAAAAAAAAACTTCTGAAAGAACTCCGGGAGAAATTCCGGGTAAAAGTCTTGGAGGAATCCCAGAAAGAATTACCAGAAAAAAGGTGGAGAAACTGGAGAATTTCCGGCAGCAGTTACTATGTGGAATCCTGGAATCCAGAAGGTATTCCTAGAGGAAACGGTGAAAAAACTTCTAGAGGAATCTCAGAAGAAGGAATCCTAAAAAGGAGGGATCCCAAAAGAAACTCTTGGAGTATTCCCAGAAGGAATTCGTTGAGTAACCCCAGATGAAACTCCTTGGTAATCTTAGAAGAGGGATTCTAGAAATCCTGGAGGAATTCCCGAAGGCACCTGTGAATTTCCTGGAGGGATCCTTACAATCTCAAAAGATGGAACCAGTGTTTGGAATTTTAATTCGAGTTACTGATTGGTCTATACTCAGCTTGTGTTACACTCGAACAATATAACAAAAGGTTAAGCAACGTGCTTCCCAAAATGCTATTCATT
Organism: Aedes albopictus; assembly: GCF_035046485.1. Taxonomy (NCBI): domain Eukaryota; kingdom Metazoa; phylum Arthropoda; class Insecta; order Diptera; family Culicidae; genus Aedes; species Aedes albopictus. The sequence goes on from NC_085137.1 coordinate 402,987,011, forward strand.
CTCTTGTCCGGTTCGATACGAGAATCACGGGAATCAAGAGAGAAGATTCTAGCCGACGCTCATAAAAGCGAAGTATTCGGCTAGATTATTTTTGTCAGAATATTGTCATAACTCTTGGTTTTTATGTTAACGCAACCTGCAACATCATAAACACAGTTAAATTAAATAGTATGTTACGTTTCTAGACCGAAAATTTGTTAGTTGTTCCACGACAACGATGAGACAACATCAGAAAGAGCTACACTTAGCGATGTCCGGCTATCGTCGCAGCTAGTGTATATCGGAATATCTTCTTGGTATTTTTTCGTGAACCATGCAACTCGACGAGGAAGCAAAAACGCGCCTGGTAATTGAAACAGTATCAACAGAAGGGAAGAAAAACTGCTGAGTTTATCACTTCGGCTTTCAAACACGCTGGGTGAAGCTCTTAAATAGGAAGAATCTCTTAAGAAATTCGTTGATTAAGTCCAGATGAAATTTATTGAAGAATGCCAGAACAAGCTTCTGGAATACTCACAGAAGAGACTCCTGAAGGAATCCAGGGGAAAACTTCCAAAGAAATCTTGGATGGATTTCCAGAATAATTCCTACAACGAATTCCTGGAGAATTCCCAAAAGATACTCCTGGAGGCACTTTCGATGAAATACTTGGGAGAAAATCTCGTAAGGAGTTCATGGAGCAATTTTAGAAGGAACTCCTGATGGAATCTCAGAAAAAAAAATCCTAGAAGAAGCCTGAGAGATAGAAATCCTTCTGAAAATTCTTCTGAGTTTCTTTCAGAATTAACCTTGAGAATTCCTCTTAGAGTGCCTTCTGGAATACCTTTTAGGAGTATCGTCAATGCTTCCTCTAGAAGTTCCTTTTGGAATTCACCGAGGAGTTCCTTCGGGATTTCTCAAGAAATTTCTTCTGGAATTTCTCCTTTTGGGAAATCCTCCTTTTTAGGATTCATGTTTCTGGTTCCTCCAGAAGTTTTTCTTATGATTCCTCCAGGAGTTTGGGACTACTTCTGAGATTCCTCCGGGAAATCCTTCCAGAATTCCATCCAATATTCATCCAGAAGTTTCGTCAAACTCGAGATAAACGGAATTAAATTTTCATATGATTCAATAAGTTTTAGAGTATTAGTGTTATCTGATTAGGTAAACTCAAACGCTAACTTATAGTATCAACAGTGGAACCATCGATAAAAAAACTGTTAATTTAGGAGCCCCGTAGCCGTACGGTTAGGGTCACTAAGCTTCTAATCGCACCATGCTGTAGGGTGAGGGTTCGATTCCCGCTCCGGGCGATGAAACTTTTCGTGAGAAAAGGTTCTTCTCCCTATTCCCTGGTGTATGCTCCGTATGTCCCTTGTCTAGTGTTAAGTTTCGTTCAGTCTGTGCAGCTTCTGGTGGAAGACGATGTCCGTGTCTTGTTTTACAACGATTAAAAAATAAAAACGGGAATTCTCATGGATTTTCTTCTGAGATAATACTAGGAGTTCTTTTTAGAGCAGATTGTATAGGAATTTCACCACAGATTTCTTCCAGGATTCCTCCTGGAGAAGTTCTATCCTGAATTGCTTCAGAAATTTATTCCAGGATTCCTTCAGGAACTCCTTTAAAATTTCTGCAGTAATTTTTTTCCGGAATTTCATCAAGACTCCTCCAGGAATTCCTTCTGATATTTCTTCAAGAATTTCTTTAGAAATTCTGAGATTAATCTGAGAAATCCTTCCAAAAATCCTCCAAAAACTTCTTCCGGTATTCCTCCAAGAACTATTTCCGACATTACTTCAAGAACTTCTTCCGGGATTCCTCCGAGAATTCTTTCAGGAATTCCTACGGGTACTCCTTTCGCGATTCCTCCAAGAACCTCTTCCGTCCAGGATTCCCCTGAGAACTTCTTCCCGGTTTCCTTCAGGAACTACTTCCGAGATTTTATCATAACCTACTTCCTAGATTGCTCCAGGAACTCCTTTCGGGAAATCCTTCTGGAATTCCTCTAAGAGCACTTTCCGGGAATCCTCCAAAATCTTTTCTTGGTATTTTTCCGCTAACTTCTTCCGGGATTCTTTCAGGAACAACTTCCGGGATTGCTTTATGTTTCCTCCGTGAATTCCTTCTGCGATTCCTCCGGGAACTCCTTACGAAATTCTTTCGAGATTCTTTTCGGGTGCTACTTCTGGGATTCTTCCGCGATCTCTTTCCAGGATTGTTTCAGAAACTGCTTCCGTTTTTTTTCGGGAAATTTTCCCAAAATTTCTTTAGGAACTATTTTTTGAATTCCTTCAGAAGTTTTTTCTAGATTTTCTGCAAATCCTTCTGGAATTCCTCCGGAAGTTCATTCTGTCACTCCACCAGACCATATGTTCATGAGGGGAACATCTTCTACGAGTTTATTACGGAACTCCTCCAGAATTTGTTTGTGGCATTCTTTAAAGAATTACTCATGGAATTCTTCATAAAGTTCTTGCAGGAGTTACATGAGACATTCCTCTAACAATTGTTAAAGGAATTTATCGTTTGTATAGAATTCCCCCACGATTTTTTTCTGGGTTTCCTCCAACAGCTCCTTCTGAAAGATATTCAGGAGATATTTTAAGAGAAACTATTAGGAGAATCTTGTAAGGAATTCTGGAAGTAATCTCGCAAACAACTGCTGCAGGATTCCCGAAACTCCTGGAGAAATCCCTTGAATTTAGGAATCTCAGAAGGAATCCTGGAAGAATCCCAGTGGGAGCTTCTGAAGGAACCCCATGAAAAATCTTAGATGGAGCTCCCCGAGAAATCACAGAAGGAACTACTGGAGGAATCTAGGATTGAATTTCTGGCGACACTACGGGAAGAATACCTGAAGAAATCATAGGAAAAAATGCTGAGGTAATGTCAGATGGGTTTCCTGGAGGAATCCTGAAAGGAATTCCTAGCGACATCTCGGAAGGAATTTCTTGAAGAATTCTTTTGGAGGAATCTCATAACCGCAAGTCCGAATCATAAACAACAAAGGCTACGAAAGACTTTCAATTTTTATTTCTTAGCAAACGCGGCGTACAGTACTCTATAGATGTTGATCTAGTAGAAGTTGAAGAATTTGTTCCGTATCCTCAACACACAGATTTTTTCGCTATCCGGTTTCCACCTTATACGCTATCATACAGCGTATTTGAAGGAGTGCTGGCTTGGCAATGGGATTCACTGTCTTGAATTCAGGTTCTCCAAATCTAGGCTACAACACTTCCTGAAACGCAGCTTCGCTCATTCCAACCATTTACAGTTCCGAGTAAAAAGTCTCACTCGTTCGGGATCATTTAAAGTCCTGACATTCCATGTACTGAGTTTCCAATCATAGCCCTGATTTCGTTACAGTTTTTCTTTCTTCTTCATTTTTCGTAGTAATCGAGCTACAAAATATAAAGCTATTGAGTTGTCCAAAAAATGTCTCACGAAACCTACTGCAAGCCTATCCATATATGTGAGAACAAAAGATTTTTACAAAGTTCTTACAGATAGATTAACACGGGAAATCTGAACACAAACCACTACCACACAGGAATTTGGATTGGTCAATTTAAATAAAAATGGAACGGTGTTTGTATGTCACGAATAGGCTCGGGAGCAGGTGAATAGATCGACATGATTCTTTCATTGTTGCATTCGTTTAGGGCTCCGACGTGTTCGTGCGAAAAAATAACAGGAAAAATCGACCGGGAACGCACCGAAATCGAGAAAGTTTGAAATTCCATTTTGCGGGCCATTTTTCTACAGAGCTGCATGCCGGGACAGCTACCTTACCGGGGTTACGCTACCTTAGGTATAATATTCTTTATGCAATTCAGTATCATAATTTACTTTTTATATAACTCATTTCAATTTTTATCATAATGGCCAATTTTTCCGAACAGGCTCATTATGCAACTGAAATGAGTTGCATAATAAAAAATAGTTGCATAATGTTCATAATGCAACTCAAATGGGTTGCATTATGAAAAAAATCATTGCATAATAATTTACTTTTTATATAACTCATTTTGGTATCATAATGGCCAATTTTTCCGAACAGGCTCATTATGCAACTGAAATGAGTTGCATAATGAAAAATAGTTGCATAATGTTCATAATGCAACTCATTTGGATTGCATTATGAACATTATGCTACTCAAATGGGTTGCATTTGTAATCACCATGGACGTCCACTCGTCCTGGGGTGTCGACGTCCACACGCCTAGGCTAGCTCACCTATGGAGTTCTCTCAGGGTCGGCATTAGACCTCTCGGGGGACTGAACAACCTCTTACTTACCTCGGAAGACTAGGTAGACAATGGAAGGCCACTACTAATCAAGGAATGCTATTTTTTTTTTACAGACGGTAAAAGTCAAAAGTTTAGTTTAACAATTTTTATTCGGGTGTGGATATTTTCTAGTACTCGGGATGTTGATTCGATGGCGTCACTGCTCTGCTGGTACGTTGAGGAGGAGAAGGAGGAAGGAGAACAACATACCTTGCTGGCGCACGTGCTTGGAAGGGGTGCGCCGCGCTTGGGATCAACGCCGTCGGGGCGCTACTTCTCGGCGTCGAATCCCGCTCGGTTCGGGTGCCGACGATCCGTCGTCGGGGCTATGAGGTTCTAATTGGACTTTTCCTGGCGGGGATAACGAGTTCCCACCCGTTCTGTGGCACTGGGATGACCTGACGAGGGGACCGCCTGATGGGGAATGTCTCGTGATTAGGGTGATATAAACACACCACGTACTGGTGGCCCGGTTGAATGATTCTGGCGAACCGTTGATGGTAGGTTCGGGAATCTGTGTGGCCGGGTTAAGGTGAATCGGGGGCACGCCTGGAAGCGGCGGAGCGTGTCCGGAATGTCCCGTTGAGGTACACGTGGATTTTTCAGATTTACACTTATAGCGAGATGTAATCTGGACCTCGCACTTCGAGCCTTTTCTTTGCTCGGGATCTAGAAAAACCCAGATATATCCACGCACTCAACAAACTTCTAAATTTTTCTCACACTTCAACCGTTTTCTTTTACGAGGCACTTTTGAAAAATTACGTGTATACTGCTTCCAAACCCGGACTTAACTGACCAGATCATCTCATCTCCAACTCTCATTCCCTCTTTTCCTCTCCTCACCAATTCTCCTCCTCCTTCATTCCGCAGTTCCTCTCCTATCCTTCTCTCCATTCCATACATACAGCCGGATTTAGTGTTGTTGTATCCCGGTTTTGATCCCACTGGTATAACACTTTGCGTTTAACATGGGGTACATGGGGTGTATATAAAGTATTCAAATTGATTTAAATTGTACATAGGTTTTTTACATATCCTAACTAGTCCTATATGTCCTTTTTTTATCTTCTACTAACATTGTGTTTGATTTAACTAACCATAGAGATACTGCACATAACAATTATTTATTATAATTTTGAGAAAAATGAAGTATTTCGAAAAATAGAACAATTTTGCTTGACTTTCCATTGTAACCGAATTAGGTCGGTAACACATTATAAAAAAATCATTGCATAAAATTTTGTATGGAACTCGTTGCAAAACTCGATTTTCTCAGCACTCTTCGTATTTATCCAACTCGGCAAGCCTCGTTGGATAAATGTACGACTCGTGCTGAAAAAATCAACTTTTTGCAACTCGTTACATAAATAACTATTATTACACCAACGAACCTAACCTCAAAATGAGTGATAAATTCTCAGGTCATTTTGACAGATGGAACATGAACATGAAAAGGACGGCAACAAGATCGATAAAGTAGAATATATGACCCGTCTTTTTCGTGCATGTGTGTGCTCTGTCAAAATGACCTGAGAAGTGTCAAACATTTCCATGGCTAGCTTTGTTGGTGTAATGAAGAATGAATGAAGTTTATCATCTTTCCTGTAGATGGGGTATCCAGTGGTTAAGGCTTTGGATCGCCAATCCAGAGACGGCGGATTTGATTCCCGTTCCGGTCGGGAAAATTTTCTCGACTCGCTGGGCATTTCATCGTACTTGTCTCACAATATACAAGTTCATGCAATGGCAGGCAAAGAAAGCCCTTCAATTAATAACTGAGGAAGTGCTCAAAAAACACTAAGCTAAAGCGAGGCAGGCCTAGTCCCTGTGGGGACGTAGCCATAACGAAGAAGAACAAGAAGAGTTAGTTGGAGCGGACCTGGTGTGGTGGTTAGAAACTTGACTATCACGCCGAGGACCTGGGATCGAATCCCACTCCCGACATACTCACAAAATGTGGGTTCTTCCTTCCGAAGGGAAGTAAAACGTGGGTCCCGAGATGACCTAGCCTAGGCTTAAATATCACGTTAATACAGACAAAAAAAAGAAGGGTTAGATCAATAAGGGTAGATGGGCCATAAACTATCCAACTATAGCTTGTATTAGCTAATGCCTACAAACAAGCCACTTTTAATAAGAACATCTGTAGCGCGGCGTATTTGCCTTACGAACTGCTTGCCAACTGAACGAATAGGTAAACGTCAGCACAAGTCCAGCAAATAAATCAATTTAAATAGTCAAGGCTGTTTCCCATCGTCGCCCGCGTCGTCTAGTTAATGGTTGCTGTTGACACTGGGATCATTGTTTGCGGCATGTGTCACCGTAGACGACGACGACGACCACGACACCCTTCGTCTTCCTGTTTAGGAAGGGTTTGCGGCGGTTGCTCTGGTATCACGATTTACGCTAATAACAAACCGCGTGCCTTCGTCGTCGTGGAGAAATTGTTTCCACTTGGACTCGTTAAGAAACTACGGTTGGAGGGACTTTCGATGGTGAACCAATAGAGTGCAGCGCGGAATGACAGTCACTGGTTTCAGCATCAGAAAGGCTTATGCTCAAGGGAATTCTTAGTCAACCTTAAAACTTAGAACATCAGGTAAATTCATTTAATTATTCAGCTTAGTTTTGAATCTTGAGAGCACTAACAAACTTTTGAGTTGTTACAAAAATAAAAGAAAATTAATTATTCACAAGGAAAACCCTACAAATGCACAAATTAGAAACATCACAAATGGGCACAGCACAACATATAACATAAATGTGCCTTGTTATCCAGGAGAATAACACCTTCCTTTCACAGGATGACGAGGTTTCATTTATTGGTTTGGGTCCATCAGTCATCCTGGAATTGTGTTTTAGTTGGCAGTTCGCCTTTTAGTTGACTTGAAGTTTGAGCCAGGGAAAGGTTTACGCTTCCAGTACTTAATCGCGGCCCGAAATGGCCTGAATGTTGGCAATCGAAATAGGATTGCACTTCATGGGCCTCTAGTTTGCTAGAACCCTATAAATGTCAATACAAGGGGAATATTTACATGTTAAAATTCAACATGTAACATAAAGAACGCACGAATTTCAAACTTTGAACACATTAAACAATTATTCTGTCTTATTATTGTAACAAATATGTATACCCGTAACAGAGTGCGTATCGTTATAGTGATACGATGAGTTATCACTAGTTCCTCCTACGAATCTGGAGATCTCCACTTCAGCCAGGAGGTCAATGATCAAGAATAACGTGTTGAATGATTCACCAATCGATCCAGGTGTTGCAATGCGAGCATTAAAAAAAAATGGGCCTTACGATCACTGACCTAGAACCTAGCCTAGAACTGAACATTCGTCGTGGGCTTCGTGGCCGAGCGGTTAGCGGCGTCAGTCGTTTAGGTGTCTCGTAAGCCTCGAAGTGTTGGTTCGATTCCTGCTCCAGTCGGGGAAAAGTTTTCGTCAAACGAAAAATTCTCCCCTGCGCCACTGGGTTTGATATGTGGTGTCCATTGTCTAATGTTAGTAATGCTCAGTCTGTGCGGTCTGCAGTTCATCGCTGTATTCAATATCGCTCTAACTTTCCAGGCAGAACATGGAAAAGTAACGTTAGCTTAATCTAAGAAAAAACACTTCATTGAAAGAGGGTTCAGTATAACACTATTTTTGTATTGTATGCATTGAGCATTAATAACCGGTCTCTTCCGATAGGCAGAGGCGACAGTGCAAATCGATTCGGAATAATAAATAATGCAAAGCTCAACTTATCGAGTCTTCGAGGGGGACGCGTGTCTAGCCGCACGTACCTATACTACGTACAAGGTATAGGACGTTTGTTGCCCCGCGATTCCTTGACGTGTCGCCGCAATAGCGCAGCCACAGCGTTTGCAACGATATGCAATGCATTGTGATTTGCGGTGCAACCGTTTAGATACCTACTGGCTCTCCTCAACAACCGTTCCGTTCGTTTGCAATCTAACAGTCCCTGTTCGCTCGTTCAAGTACCTATGTACATTGAGCGCCCCTCTTTGATCTGCCTATAGGTCTGATTCGAATGGTTTGGCGCTAAATGATTATTGCACACTTCTAGTTCTTTTTTTCAATTTGCTCAAGTACATCGGTAAACACGTGTGCACGTTCTGAAATCCCGGAATTGTTGGAAGTAAAGATGGATTCCCCTTCGAGACTGCGTACATATACGTGTAGCTCCGATAGTGTGAAACGTTTTTGTTTTATTGTGATAAATTGTGTGACTGGAGACGGGTCCCGTTATCAATAGGGCAGCGACACACAGAAATGGTTGGCTACGAACGAATAAGTGGCGTTAATATGATTCGAAGCTGGAACGAACGAGCAATCCATCGATTGCTATTTTTCTTAAGTACTTATTGCCTTGGTCAGTGCGATTGAGTGACCGGTCCGTCAAATCTGCGGTTTGAGTGTGAAGGCGTATTTTCATGATAAGAGGCGTCGAAGCTCAATGAGATAGTGTTTAAATTTTGATAGGGTATTGGTTCCCTTCTTAAGCATGTGGCTCCCATTTTCATCCTACGAAAAACAAAGGGTTGAAGCGCTGTTTGTTTTGCTTCTTATTTTTGTATTTTTTGTTAGAAGTGAGCACCCATGAAAACAAAAAGAACGGAATCAATCGGTGCCGTAATCGCTTGTTTTCGAATAGGATGAATATGGGAGCGTGAGATTAATGATGGCACACATACCCTACTTTGCATAGGGTCTCCAGTTAGCCTAGTGGTTATGGCTATGGATCGCCAATCCGGAGACGGCGGGTTCGATTCCCGTTCCGGTCGGGAAAATTTTCTCGATTCCCTGGGCATAGTGTATCATTGTACTTGCCTCACAATATACAAATTCATGCAATGGCAGGCAAAGAAAGCCCTTCAATTAATAACTGTGGAAGTGCTCAAAGAACACTAAGTTGAAGCGAGGCAGGCCAAGTCCCAGTGGGGACGTCGAGCCATAAAGAAGAAGAAGAAGAAGACCCTACTTTGCATCGTTTTGAAATTGAAACTGTTTTGGCAATAACGATGATACAAAACTAATGGTATGTATTCAACTGTTATGGACAGTACAACGCGGTATTCATACTGCTACGCTGTATGTGGGTTGAAGCGTTGAAGAGTTACAATCTTTTCCGGTCGACAGTCTTTTCTGGTTGTAAATTTCCTCATCTTCTTTTTTATGAAATGCGCTTTTTTGGAACACAAGATCACTGAACATTTCGATGAATATTTATCGGTGAGTTCATTCCATATTATTGAAATAATTAACGGTGTATGCTCTATGACACAGAAATGAAACATTATTTTAGTATAAAATTAAACAATATTTGTTGTATTTACCCAAGAAATATTGGAATGTTAGTCACGTCAAGTGGCGCCCTAATTTCCCGAGTAACTTTTTGTCAGTATTATTTTATTTCTGTTCATTGTTTTTATATTTACGAAATAATTTGAATTTTTCGGTGTGTATTGAACTAACGTAAAAACACAATAATAATAAAAAAAAACTGAATAGTTCGCCATTTTCGGTGTCGGTATGTTTTATGGCTTAGTCAAAAAGAAAATAAGTGTTTTGGTTTAAATAGATATGGCATGAATTGCATCACTTAGTGAATCCAGAGCATGTGATTTTCCCTGTCCCCACTGACAAAAACTTCTTCCCGTGATAGTCGTGCAGAAACAGAAATGGTCTCGGTCTCTAGTGGCAACCAAAGCTGCACAGTATCAGTCATGTGAGTTGACTACTGATGTTGCACAACCGGCGATATCAAGACAATGCTTTTCATTTAGTGACCAACATGCAATATTTTTTATTTTGTACTACGTTTAATAACATTAGGGGGATTCACTTAACAGCGTAAACTGATTAAACGTCGCGATCACCAAGGCAATCTTTGATTATTTCATTCTGAAAATCATGAAACATTTCAAATAAGCAGAAAATCATGGCTTACGCAGCAATTTAATCTGTTTAGTTAGTGAGTACCCCTATTATCATAGTAAGTGTTTATTTGGATTTTTTTTTTTTCAGTTTTAAAGGTGGCCTATCAGTGATATGTATCTACACGCCATCAAAGTTAGTTCAATTGTGATGGACAAAAAAGTGAATGATGACTCATCAGAGCACACGCTGACTGGGATCGCAGCCAGCCTATAAAATTCAGCAACACACGCCATAACATTCCTTCCATTCCTCGATGACCGTAAAAACGTGGTTTGCTCTATTAAGTCAGAGTTTGGAATTCTCGGAGGTGCACATTGAGAACGGTAAGCTACTACTAAGCTCCGTTTGTACCTTGTGCGATTTCGATTGTTCTGGGCAATCACGGAGTAGCAATTACGGTAATCTATTAGTACATATTCATTAAGGTGGCCCACACTTATATGAAAAACATAAATTTTGAAAAATGCCAAGACTTACCTCCTGAATCGGTTCTCTTGGACTCCCAGAAGCTACGTTCAAAATTTGAGCAAAATCGATTAAGCGGTATGTCAAAAAACGCCGTAGGCAGGCAGTTCAACGTTTGCTTCTCTCTTCTTTGAAATCTCTTAGCATACATTGATACATTACTCCATAAGAATTATCTACAGGGCGAATTCCTTGTAAAAAAAATCATGTTGTTTTAACGGAAAAATATTTGCAGGAAATCATTTGAAATGGCTGGTGGTATTCATAAATAAACTATCTGGTGAATTTCTGAACGAATTCCTGACGAACAACTTGCAGTGAAGAAAGGCATTTATAGATTTATTTTCAAAAACTGAGATCGGACCTATTGCGATGTTTAAACCATTCCTGGCGGAGGGATATTGGACGATTTTCCTTGAAGCAATCGATGCCCTGAAAACTTTGCCAGGGAGATAACTTTCCATCGGGATTGGGTTATGTTATACGATATATCTTGTCAAGCTAAACCGGCGGAAGTTTCTATGCAGTATGCACACTAGCGCCACGTGATGGAACCATTTTGTTCGTCACCTGGTTGGAAGGGATCAATGTCCTCAGCGACCCAAAGATTTTAACCCAAAAAGCTTTTGGCTTTTCCATTTTTTCGTTCATAATCATCGATGTTTGTTGATTTTTGTTGTGGTTTTGATGCTGGTTTTTCTAATTACCTATGTCTTGTTTCTTTTTACAGGTACTTATGCGAATTAGCGAAGCTTCTGATGATTCTGTAAACTGGTATGAATTTAACGAAACTGTTTTGATTCACACTTTTATATCGTGTATACTTACTTGTTTCTCTTCATCAAAATTTGTTTCATTAGTTTTGTTTTACCATTTCTTCTTGCTTCAAGAAGTTGCCTTCTGTATTCTGGAATCAGACAAGCTGCATGTGATTACCTCATCTTAAAAGTAAATGAAAAGCCAAAGCAATGATATCACGATATCACTTTACTTACACTCACTTCCAATTTTGTAACTGCAATTACATATGAGACTGCATTGTAATAACGGCATTGACCTAGGTCTAGTCATCAACCTTGAGGTAGTTCACCGTTACAAAACAAACTAAAGGAGAAACAGATGTCGCAATGTCGCTGTCATCGAACCAACAAAGCGATCCCCTGAGGGTGTTTAACCCGGCTATTACTGGATCGTATAATTGACTCATGAAAATCCATGCAGCAATGCACTCATTCCACTACTGCGGACTCTGATTCATTATAACGTTCTGTTGTAGACAATGAACTTGTCCAATACAGTGGAAGCCAAATGCAGATGCATGACACCAATCGGCACTGGACAATCAAGGGTATTTCTCGTCGTTATAGGTAATTAACGGGAATCCCACCAAAACTGGAATGTTGGAAATATACCTATAGATTATATGAATGAGTGCGGTTCTGTGAATTGGAGAAAATATTGGAAACAGGTCCTAGCTATTCGAATAGCTTTCATAATCACTTACCTACATGGACATACATACATTTATTTGTTCAACATCACATTTGGACTATCACGCCGAGAACCTGAAATCGAATCCCACTCCCGACATACTCACAAAATGTGGGTTCTTCCTTCGGAAGGGAAGTAAAACGTGGGTCCCGAGATGAACTAGCCCAGGGTTAAAAATCTCGTTAATACAGACAAAAAAAAACATCACTCTTAAGACAAGACATAATCAACAATTAAGGACATAGTTGCAGAAGTTCAAAAATGGCAGCCAGTATGGCCGTCACACTCTGCCTTACCGCTTTCTCCCCCACCATAGTACCCGCCGAGAGCGGAGGGTGGTGGAAAAATATCTCAAATTATGATGTCTTACCTGTTCAAATCACACTAAGATTACTACTTATGGTAGGATACTAAATTTGAAGTGCGGTAGAATGTAATCCTTCGAAGTAATTGCAGCTAATCAACAAATTCGTGCAAAATTGTAGCTCTTACATCACTTTTTTATCGACGGGCACGACACATTTTCTTTTTTGGATCATATTTTTATGCACTTCCGAGTTCCTCAGCACTATAAAAACTTGATCGTATGCAGGAAACCGCTCCTGCTATCACCTAATTAACTTTGTTTCGCAGAAAAACTACTGGATTTACACTTTTTTGGTCGAAAAGGCAAAGTAGTACCGAACGCGGCTCGCTGGAACTGGAAATCGTACCGTTGAACTGAGTGTTGTTGTTCAGCGGTGCGTGAAAATGGTCAAACAGCAGCCCTCATTCATCACAAAATAAGGACAGATTATCTGCCAATCATTGTTAATAATTGAAATTTTTTGTTTAAAATGCATGAAATCGTGATGTAAATATATAGCAAAACAATTTTTACTGCTAATGAATTGTGATTACATTGACTAATGTCACCCCGTGTGAGGGTAGTTGGTTGTAATTCTTTATTACACTAACGAACCTAACCTCAAAATGACTGACAATTCACAGGTCATTTTGACAGATGTAACATGAGCATGAAAAGGACGGCAACAAGATCGATAAAGTAGAATACAGTATCCGTCTTTTTCGTGCATGAGTGTGGCCTGTCAAAATGACCTCAGAAATGTCAAACATTTTCATGGCCAGCTTTGTAGGTGCAATGAAGAATCAGAGAGAAAAAGTGCGAGAGAAGAGAGGAGAGTTCTGTCAAATAAAACGTAAATAAACCGACGCATGGTGTGATAAACGTTGAAAATAGTGGACAAAAAGGAAATTATATAAAGATGTGACAATTTATTTGAGAACAAATTGTGTCAATTATCTAACAAGATCAATAATGAGTATGCCAAAATTCAAAAGTAACAATAATGAACTGCTTTATTTGAAATTGAAATTATTTTGTTCTGTTTCTTAGACCAACTTTTATTGCACTGTGCACCATCCGGTTTGTTTGGTTTGCGTGGGTGGTTGGGTCGCTCGAAAACTCCGAGTGCTTGCAGGTCCTCCTCGAGCATGGTCCATGTCTCGTGTCCGGTCGTGCTCGGTTCCGCCTACCAGCATGTACTTTGTTTTTGAGGCATTCACCACCAGTCCGACCTTTGCTGCTTCGCGTTTCAGGCGGGTGTACAGCTCTGCCACCGTTCCAAATGTTCTGGCGATAATGTCCATGTCGTCCGCAAAGCACACAAATTGACCGGATTTTGTGAAAATCGTTCCCCGGCTGTAGAGCCCGGCTCGTCGCATCCAGGGCAATGTTGAATAGTAGGTAGGCAAGAAAGTAGGCAGATTCGAATGAACTGGAGTCGAGTCGAGATTCGAATGAACTGGATAGTTCACCCGAAACCCTTACGCAGTTTTGCACACCTTCCATCGTTGCTTTAATCAGTCTAGTCAGCTTCCCCGTTTTCGTCCAAGATTCTCCATAGCTCTGCGCGGTCGATACTGTCGTATGCCGCCTTGAAGTCGATGAACAGGTGATGCGTTGGAACCTGGTATTCACGGCATTTCTGGAGGATTTGCCGTACGGTGAAGATCTGGTCCGTTTTCGACCGGCCGTCGATGAAGCCGGCTCGATAACTTCCCACGAAATCATTCGTTTTCATCACTTACCTATTCATAACTTTTTCATCACAGTTAATCTGTTATGTTAATGCTGTAACAATGCCTCATATTTTGAAAGCTTTAGAGTAGGGTGGGGAACAGTGGTCCAGATTTGAAAATACCTGGCAAAAATTGCCAAATCATAGTAGTCTGCTAATTTTAGCCTATATGAATGTATTGGAACATGATTTAGCGCTCAATTTAATTTTAAAGTTATTTTCATTTTTTGTCGATTTCTTTGAACAAAATCCGAACAAAATTGATGTTTTTCATACAATTTTACTATACACATATCATCATGGCGCTATTGTTTTGGCAGCTCTTGGCAGTTGCATTTTTCTTTAACCGATTCTGCATACATAAACGTGCATTTGAACGAAATCTCCCCGTGGGGAGTAGCGGGGAGCGGTTTGTAAGACACTTTGAAGTCGAACTATAAGAATTTCTCGTACTAATGACATGTAATCAATGTCAATTTTGAAGCCAAAAGTGTTATTTTGATCTATTGCTTCGTTGCAGATGTCTGATATACACAAGAACTTACAAATAAACTTTTGAAAGCAATTGTATTACTTATATCAATAGACTTTTGTAGTGGTTGAACTTGTTTGTGTTCTTTATAAAAAAATTAACACTATTTCCATCAGCAGCTATTCAGTGCTGTAACAAGATACAAAATCAATATTTCCAATTTTTTTAAATGCCAGTTAGTGCTCCTGGTATTTTGGATGAATGCTCAATATACTGTATCCCATATAAGACATGTTCAAAAATTGACTTTCTGCCAGCTGACGAGCGGTGATTCAACAAATCGCTCCCATACAAACATCAAACTGATTTTAAATTTGTTCCCAGCCATAAAAAATCTTGAAAATTTGGATTTTGGCCCGGTTTGGAGTGTTGATTCATAATATCTTTATACTAGTCGCTCTGGAAATGGCGGTCGTTGGTCGAGAACTTAGCCGATAAGCTACTAAAGTCACATTAGAATATGTAGAAATACGAGAAGAAACGAATGAAGAAAATCAGTTAAAATTATGTTTGTTGCTGTTCAAGTGCCAAATGGATTGCCTCTCACTCGGAGAAAAAATGATCGGCATTTTCGGCAATAAGATGATCGGCATTGGACCACACAAACCGCACAGCAATTGGTGAGATCATTCCAATATTATTTATTTATGAATAATTCTACTTCAGTATTGTTATATAACTACATATAAGTTGAAAATTCGCTATTTTCAACATCCTTTCATCTATTGGAAGCTGCTTCAGTTCTGGGCTCTTTCTAAGTTGATGAAAGGATTTATAAATGCTTGCAAGGACTTGGCCAGGTGTGTGGAGCTAAGTGGGTCTACGACATTGGGCCTGTCCATAAACTACGTAGACTCTTAGGGGGGGACGGGGGGTCTGGCCAAAGTCTACGCTCCATACAAATTTCAAAAATGTTGTATGAACAAAAGTCTACGAGGGGGGAGGGGGGGGTTCTGAGATGGCCGAAAAAAGTCTACGTAGTTTATGGACAGCGCCATTGTAGATCGTAGCGACATCAGCAATGTCAATGGATACATTCAACTTTGCAACTCCTTCTAAGATTTGTGCAAGTATTCATGCTATGCTATGCTAGTTTGGAGTGTTGATTCATAATATGCAATTATCTCAACACCGTTATATACGTCGGAGGAATTTGGCACTCTCAGTCTTACAAAATCAAACGATTTATTTTAATCTGCCCGACGTTTCGGCCATGGGATGTGGCCTTTTTCAAGGGAAAAAGGCCACATCCCATGGCCGAAACGTCGGGCAGATTAAAATAAATCGTTTGATTTTGTAAGACTGAGAGTGCCAAATTCCTCCGATTATCATAGTTCCAGTCGTTCGCCAAAAACAAAAAGTTATATACGTCAATTGTTGCTTTTGGATGCCAAGGTTGTTCGAAACCTTTGAAGTATTTTACTTTAAAAAATATGAAAAATTGTGCAAATTTCAAAAGGTGCTGGCCAAATCTGTCACATGAGAATTTTAACTTCAGATCAGAATTTAAATGCATTTGAAGAAAGATATATTTTAGGATTATTTAGCACTTTGTAGAATAGATTTAGAAATTGATTGAGATTGAGTTTAAATAAGGGCGAAAGTAACATGATCGGTTTCTCTACACCAACTCTCTCTTCTTCAAATTAAAGTGAGAAGAAGCAAGTATGGTAGCACTTTTTGTCCATAAAACGCTAGGTTGCGATGCAATCTTGTGGTTCAAGTGTGCAAAAATAATACATTCAAACTTGCATCTTGTCACTTTAGTTTGAAGAAGATTGAGAGTCGATAAAGAGAAATCGATCATGTTGCTTTCGCCCTTATTTAAACTCAATCTAAAATTTTGTTTTAGAAAAAAAATAGAATACCTATTCAACTATATATTCAACCATATATGGTCGAACTCGTACCCCACTTCACTATGTTAGGTACTTTCTAAAGCCATCATTAAAGTTTGTTTGGCCCGTATTTCGTAACGTTCAATTACGATTTTCATTATAAATTTGTGACTAGAGCATTATGTTTCAACACATAACTAATTAATCACATCGTAGCTTGTGTCAATAGATAAGCAGAAGCTGCTGGCATCGGTGATGATGTCGTCAGGTGCAAGAATATGAAAGAACTCGTCAACGCAAAACGTATTATGTACCCACACACTTTGGTTTGAAGTTGCACACGTTACGCTAATCATCATCGTAAGCCGGTGGTACCAACTTCAGTGTGACGTAAGAAGAAGGCTCTCAAGCAGGTAGATAGGTACGTGTGTGTTTATCTTGCTCAAAATGATAAAGTTCCTCGTGCGGGTTGTAATGAGAAGATGATTCGTCGTTTGTCGTATAGCCATTCTCTACTTTTGCACTATGTCAAGGCCGCATCCCGTGCGAGTGAATCAGCACAAGCAGCACAGCATGTATTCGTTGGGCAAACAGAAGCATGTAGTTTAGATGGAAAACTTGTTTCCAACTGTTTGACAGCAACCAATTTGTGCGGAGGTTTCTTATCGTGAAACAATTGTGGATTCAGACTAATCGTAACTTCGTAGTACAATTTGAGGCAATCTAAATTCAATAAATCACACATTATAAGCGACAAAGTTGCGCTCGTTTGAATTTGGCTGAGAAGCTTGTGGAATATCACCACATGGATCTCAATATATGGCTATTGTTCCATAGGTGGTTGCGAGCGAGCAAAAGATAAGGAAAATGAAACATAGGTAAATGATTGGCAATGAATGTAGGAATCCAACGAACTGGATCTGAGTAATGATAACCGATAACAGCTACCTCATATTGACTTTTATCTGGTTTGGTTTGACCCATGACTGGTGAACGTTCACGTTTCGAAATGATAATCTGTACGTGCCCATCCGTGGGGCTACACATCTTTCAAAACTTTAGGATGGCGCTTCATGTCTGTTTGACAATCTTGATAACATTCAATGAACTTGTCCTGTAATCAATAATGCCAAGCTGATTCATACGTTTCAATGTGCAATTAGGGAGGATTGAAGTTCTTATCTTTGGGGCAACATTTATCCGGGAACCGTGCGCAGCATGCTATCGTTGAAAGTTTTGCTTTGAACGAATTTCTCTCATGGAGTCAGTCGGTTGAAGATGTCTTCAGAAATAAGCCGTGTGTGAAAGTTAGCATGGAGAGATTTAAATATTTGTGTGGTGGATAGGATATATTGGTACTGCCAAAAAGTTCTCAGTGAATTCATCTCCAAGTGCTTGATTCTTCAGTGCTTTGGTGAGTATGCCAAAACTCAACAGTTAGGTAGTATAGATCATCCTTATCTCCTCATCAAGTTAACGTTATCCTGGGTTAATTTGCAATAGGGCACTGCATTCCGCGGTTGTCAAGGTAAATTTTGCTAAGTCTTTGACGTTGCGTGGCCTTGTTGTTTACGATTCGGAATAGGAATTTCATCGGTTTTTTTATGAGTGGTTTGATTGAATTCAAAATGTGGAGTTCGTGTGCGTAGGAAAGTGAGTTGATTTATGAATTGCTGATGGCACCTGATCTGGAGCTCCATCTGGGAGTGCAGAAAGAATTCCATCAAGGATTCCTTTTGCGGTTTCTCCACATTTTTTTTCCTGAGCTGCTCCAGAAGTTTCATCTCGGATTCTCAGGGAGTTCTTCGTGAGATTCTTCCGGAGGTTTATTAATTCCTTCAGAAGTTGCCTCTGGGATTCTTCCAGGAAATTCCTCTGAGACTCTCAAACAGGTTCCATCTTGAGTTCCTTCAAGAGCTCTTTTTGAGGATTCCTTCTGGGGGTATCAGGTATCAGGTATCGGAAGGCCGGTTCCAGAGGCACGTTATCCTCCATTTGGGACATTTGTGCCATCACCATACATATAAGCCTATCTCATCATTTACCTGAGGGAGAATGGGACAAGGGATTAGGAAAGGGAAAGGTGATGAAATAGGAAGGTGATGAAATAGGAAGGGGTGCCCTAGAAGAGGGAAGGAACGCATAAGCGCAACGAGAGCTCATAGCCCATACCACAATGGGTGTAATCAGTGCCCTGAAAAGGAACTGTAAAACGCATAAGCGTAAAGGGCTTGTTCACAAATGTCATAACGTTGGAGGGGGTGGGTGGGTATCCTTCGTGGTGTTACAGCTCGAACAGAAAAAAAATCTCCCCATACAAATTGTGTTACGAAGGGGTGGGTGGGTGTCAGAAATGGCCAATTTTGGCGTTATGACATTTGTGAATGAACCCAAAGAGAGCCTTTAGCTCATTGGAGGTAGCTTGTGACGTCATGCGACTTTCAATATGACATTGAAAGGCACGTCATCGAAAGCAACCCCAATATTCAAGAAATCACCCAAGCAAAAACTACGTTTGAGCGAGTGTTTCTTGAAAATGTATACAACTTTGTGTAAAAGAGTCACTGTGGACATCCCAAATTGGGAAGTATGTGATAATTGACAATGCGTTTCAAGCATTTCAGAAAGAACGAGGTAACCAGATTAATCTGGAACTTATTCCTTCTTTATGCAACGTACGCACCCTTTCGGGATAAAACTATGGAGTAATTTCACGCCATGAAAATACCCAATAGAAAACTACAAGAGTTCAAAACATGTTTGAAATACTCAAAACCTTTTGGAGAAACATAGGACAAAACTAAACCTCATTTGCTCCTGGAGATTTGATATTAGCAGAGCTTTTTAGTGCCCAATAAATCGATTCTATAGCTACAATCCTCGAGGCAGAAGCTAGAGATTCGTGGCTATACAAAAGACTAGTGTATCCGAAGATATTTTGAACTTGAACAGATCAGAGTTCCGTTCAGAAATACCTCTTGCGGTCCACACACACCGCAGCAAGACAAGCTTCTTTCAAACCAATAGTTATAATATACCACAATGGAGGGCGTTGTAGTAACAAAACCACAATGAAACTCTCTTGGACTAGCAATGGAAGCGAGTTATCCATAAAATATGGTCGCTATCAACTAGTAGGGTAGGTAATCAAAATTTGAACCAAATTGCGGCTTTCTGAAGTAGTGCAAATTTTAAGAGATTTTTTCTCCCACATGGAAATAATTTACTACGGCAAAATCATATGTACATGAAAGCCACGGGTATAAGCTTTCTGTTAAATGGTTAAAAGTTTGTATTTGCACCGCATTTCATTGAAATATTCGATTTTTCATCAACAATGATTTTAATCTTAATTTGAACCATCGCAATCATAATTTGAACCAATTTTAATCTTAATTTGAACTACTGGCGGCAGCAGCTCGAGCAACTCACAAAACAGCCAATTCCATGCTAAACAATGAAAAATCACACGAATCTGCTAATTCTCATACCTATTTTTCATTAGGCAGTGGAATCTCAACTCAGAAAACAGCCAATTCCATGCTAAACAATGAAAAATCACACGAATCTGCTAATTCTCATACCTATTTTTCATTAGGCAGTGGAATCTCAACTCAGAATGTTCGAAATTCTTTAGGAATTTGGAAACTAAATTTGGATTTTGCCATCCCCCAAGAGTAAACAAAGCAACCACTAGCGCAATCTACAGGCCAACACTAGAAGCTTACCCCCTTTTACTAGTTCAAATTTAGATTACAAATGGTTCAACTTAAGATAACATTCTCCAAGTAAGAATCACTTAAATTTGATAATTTTATGAGAAATAATGCGGAATTTTATTCGGTGTGTCGATTCTACGATAAATAAGCTTTCATTTGACGTGTTCACATATTGCGTGTGATACAATGTAGAGCTGTACGAGTGCACCGAAAATGTGCTTTCTCTTGGGGGAAATGGGTGAAATCACAGTGATTTTTCAATTGCCTGTTTTCCATGACAAAAACGCTTTTTTCAATGCTTTTAAAGTCCATGTTATCAGGTTATATTACGGAAAGCTGTTTAACATCTTTTTCGGGACAATATTTGCCTGAAAAGTACGTCGTTTTAATGAATTTTTAAATGGTTCAAA
Source organism: Aedes albopictus (assembly GCF_035046485.1). Classification (NCBI taxonomy): domain Eukaryota; kingdom Metazoa; phylum Arthropoda; class Insecta; order Diptera; family Culicidae; genus Aedes; species Aedes albopictus. The sequence continues at coordinate 403,007,776 of NC_085137.1, forward strand.
TTAAGATTACAATTTGACTAGTTCAAAGCTTGATTTCTTACCCTATAGGTTCCCTAGTTTGTTGAGCAGGGACGCCTGAATACACAAAGTTTGCGAAGGAACACTCAAAAGTGAAAAGAAAGTCAAATGGAGACTCCTCTTCCGACACATGCCAATCAGTCAACTCATGCCAAATTCTGCTCATGCAGAGTTAGGTTGGGTGCAATTCTATATTTAGTTATCCATGAACTGTACGACCTAAGTAATCCATCCAATTGAAGTATCTCATATTAATGTTTGAGCTACTTCAGATGATGTAATCATCGTAGCAATACTGCCAAATACCAGCGAAAAGATGCTGAAAACAAGAGCTTGCTTGACTGCATCCATAAGGAAATGTTAAAACATACTGTTAAACTTATTCTAAAATATAGCATGCTCTAGGCATGACAATTCATTTACAATGAAAGATGCAAAACTGGGTTCATAGGAATACAGAAATAACCCTACGAAAATGAACTTTTTCAAGTAGAGGCACTTTGACTACGCACGCTTTTTACGCTGAAAATTGATCTGAGGTTTCCTAGCCGTAGCCACTACCCAAACTAGACAGGATTACAATCATCGCAATCACAACACAAAAAGGAAACATCAACGACAAACCAAATCGGTGTCAATTGAAAAACGCCAATGGCGAAAACGCATTAAGCGAACCCATATAGGAAGTAAGGTAAGCTAATTTACCACTTTTTAATAATCTTGCCCTTATTTAGCCTCTAATTTGAAACTTAAGAAGGGCAACTGATTATCTCGGAGAAACGCAAGGTCCACTGCACCATTGCTCCGGTTAGCGCAGTAAGGGCATAATACTGTGGAGGACGCCCTAATTCTCCACAGGCTCCGTTTGTGGTTAGGTTTTTATTAGACCCCCCTAACCATTCATTCCTTGGCACGGTAAGCATAAAGCCGCATAACACCATGAATTAGGGGTCACCTGTTTAGTGGACTCTTACCACTGGATCAGGCGATCCGTAGTATTATTCTTAGCAAATTGAGACAACCGCTACCGACACTACACAGCTATCTAGGCTGATCGAGAAAATAAGTTAACATTGATGGTTTACTTCCAAACGAGCCCGAACAGCCCCAAGGATTCCTTTTGCGGTTTCTCCACATTTTTTTTTTCTGAGCTGCTCCAGAAGTTTCATCTCGGATTCTCAGGGAGTTCTTCGTGAGATTCTTCCGGAGGTTTCTTCCAGGAACTTCCTCTGAGACTCTCAAACAGGTTCCATCTTGAGTTCCTTCAAGAGCTCTTTTTGAGGATTCCTTCTGGGGGAGGTCCAGCTGAAATTCTTCTTACGTTCCTTGAGAAGTTCTCTCTAAGATTTTCTAGGAGTTTCTTCTGTGATTGATCTAGGATTTCTTCATGTACTCCTTCCAGTATTCCTTCTGATGTTTCTTCTGGATTTCACTTCCTTCGAGAAGTTCTTCCGACATTCCCCTAGTAGCTTCTTTTGGAAGGCCTTCAAACAGTTTTTTTGTTCTGGGAATTCCAGAAGGAATTATCGGAGGAACACTAAAACGAACTTCAATGGAAATTACTTGCAAAGCTGCTGGGGGGATTCTTTAAGAAATTGTTTGAAGAATTTCTCAAGAAACTCTTGTAGGAACTTCATAAGGAAAGTCCTAAAGTAATTCCATTAGGAATTCAATTAAAAGAAAAATAGGAGGAATTCCTTGAACTACTCCAGGGGATATTCCCCTACGAAATTCTGGAAAATCTGGGAGAAATCCAGAAGGAAACTTATGCACGAACACAGTCCCTAGAGGTACCCGGGGAGGAGTTCCTGAATATAGTTCGCAAGCAGTTCTGAAAGAATTCCAGAAGGAATTCCCAAAAGAGCCCTGGAAGGATCTCTGGAACAATCCTGAAAAGCCTTTTCTTGGTGGAATCCCGGAAGAAGTTCCCGGAAGAACGACAGAAGGAGCTTCCAATGGAATCCCGAAGGAAATTTCTAAAGGAATCCAAGAAAAAGTTCATTGATGCATCCTGAAGCAGTTCCTGAAATAATCCCAGAAGAAGTTCCCAATGCAACTCCGGAAGAGTTCTTGAAATCATCCCGGCAGTAGTCCCGGGACGTATTCCTTAAAAAATCTGGAAAGAATTTCTGGAATTATCCATGGAGTACTTCCTGGAGAGATCCAGGCAAGAGTTCCTTGATTAATTCCAGATTGAACCTATTTAGGTATCTCAGAAGAAGTTTCTAGAGGAACCCCATAGGGAACATCTAAAAACCCTGGAAGAATCTCACACAGTCTTCCCAAACGAACACCAAACTCGCTAAGTACTGCTGTATTTATACTCCGTCAGTACTCCGATCTGGTGTTTATACCGCAACATACAAATCTGTACCCAAACGTGTACTTTTGTTCGGTTCGTTTTAAACAAAAGTACGAACATATGTACAGTACACGTGTACCGCGCGAAACGAAGTGGGAAGCAATCGTGCAAAAAAAAAAGAACTTTCTTGAACGACGAATGACACTTCGGCACCACTCGTTTACCAATCCGAAAGCCGCTTCGTGTCTTGCTTCGGGTTTCATTCTCGTTTTGCGGTCGCACACTGTTGCGGATGGCCCAAAAACGTGATCGAAATGGTTTTGACCATGACAACATGATTTTTGATCTTTGGTGTCTTCGGCAAAGTTTTTCTATAAAATAAGCCCTAATTAATGGAAACATCAGTTTTGTGATCAATCCCCCTAAAAGTGAGAAACGATTTCTATCTTTTTACCCTTCTTACACCCATAAGAAGGGTATAAATACCGCTTGGAAAACCGACTTTCGATCCGAGGCCCGTAGGGCCGAGTCACATATACCAATCAACTCAGCTCGACGAATTGAGCAAATGTCTGTATGTGCGTGTGTGTGTATGTGTGTGTGTGTGTGTGTGTGTGTGTGTGTGTGTGTGTGTGTGTGTGTGTGTGTGTGTGTGTGTGTGTGTGTGTGTGTGTGTGTGTGTGTGTGTGTGTGTGTGTGTGTGTGTGTGTGTGTGTGTGTATGTATGTTACAAAAAAATGCCACTCACGATTCTCAGCCGCCTGTTGACCGATTTGAGTTCTCTTGGAAGCAAATGAAAGCTACTACATCCTAGTAGAACGCTATTATTTTGATTGGACGTTCGGTTACCGAGATAACTTTCAAAGAGTGCTAGGGAGTAGTACAACTTAATTTTTTTAGATATTTTTGACAAAGTGTATCACCATAAATTTCTCAGCCGTCTATCAACCGATGTGGGTTCTTAAGGCCCCAAACGAAAGCTACTACATCCTAGTAGAACGCTATTGACGAATTTCGCACCAACTCGTCTTCGGGGTTGGCAGCACCCCCTCAGAATGTTATGAAATTTTGTAGGTTTCAAGACTTTACCTTTTCAAGCAACTTTGCATATTTTGTTTTTTCAAAATTAACCTAGACTAACATTTAGAAAGAGTCAAAGTTTTTTAACCGTTTTTTGTCACAAAAAAATAACTTGAATATGATAAGATGTACAAAAAAGTGATGTATGGGGGACATTTAGAGAATTGTCCAAGCTTTCATGAAAAAATATTTTAAAAATTCTATATACATTTTTACACGTTAAAAAATATATTTTTAAAATTAAAAGTCAATTTACAGAAAATGCCCACTTTTTTATGTTTTGAAATTTTTTTTCCAAGAAAGTCAATATTGTTGCCTAACTTTCCTCCATACATCACAAGATGGGCACTTTTAAGAAAAAAAAGTTTTTCTAACAAAAACTTTTTCATGTTAGTTTTTTTAGCGTGTTGCGCATTAGCCGTTTTTTTCACAAAAAATATAACTCGAATATGATAAGTTGTACAAAAAAGTGATGTATGGGGGACTTTTAGGGAATTGTCCAAGCTTTCAAGAAAACATATTTAAAAAATATAAAAAAATGTTTTACACGCTAAAAAATATCTTTTCAAAATTAAAAGTCAATTTACAGAAAAAGCCCACTTTTTAATGTTTTGAATTTTTTTCCCAAGAAAGACAATATAGTTGCCTAACTTTCCTCCATACATCACAAGATGGGCACTTTTAAGGAAAAAAAATTTCTAAAAAAAACTTTTTCATTTTATTTTTTTTTGCGTGTTGTGCATTAACTCGTACAGTAATGTATCCAGAATCCTAATGACAATCCATTAAAACTTAATGGGCTCAACTACTTTTTTAATATCTTAACGTGCTTGACATTGAAAACGTGCTTGATATTGGAAAGGGCTCAAGACAAATTTGCTTTTAGGGTTTTATATCAATGAAAACGCTTGTGTATTGATGAAATATGTACATATGTATATGTGTATTCAATTATTTTCTTTTCTACAATATATACATCCTTCTTTTATACATTCTATTGTAACGTTTTTTGAATATTAGATCTTTAGTCTATCTGAAACAAAGTAAACTTTTTTGGATTATTTTTTAAATTCGAAAACTTCTTCGCTTCAATTTGATTTTCAGAAATTAGCACAAATGAATGAAATTTTTGTGTACCAGGTATTGTTTTTACGTGACTGTATGTGTAAGCTAAAATTCAATTTTGTTATATGTGTATCTGGCTGTTTACATGCCCAGTCATACAGTTCTCGAGGAGTTGTGATTGTGTTTCCATAATCTCGAGCAAGACTTGCTCGTTTTACCATTCGCTTGAGAGTACCTCCAACAGCGTCACATGGACCTTTGCCATGTGAAGTTGCGAATAAGTGCCATTCTGCTTCCAATCCATAATTGGACCGGTAACTGCACAAACTGGCAATTTGTTTTTGTTCTTATAATGAGCTGCTGCTCCATCTGACATGAAAGTAATTTTTGAGAAATCAATCGATTGTTTAATGAAATCCAGCAGTTTTGATATAAATAACTGAACTGCTGTTGTATCGTTTTCAATTTCGTATTGTGGAATTAGCATTTGGCTGATTAGTGATACGCCTTGGAATTTTCTGATTTTCGAATGTTAGGATTTTCTGCATTTAAGAAAAAGTGTATGTGATATTGAGGAAAAGTGTTATATAATTGAGTGATGAAGAATGAGGCCCATATTCGAATTCGGAGACGACTGGAGAATGAAGATAGCAGCGGGGAAGAATGAGCAAGGATGGAGACAATGCAGATTTTGGCGAAGTTGTTGACCAGGCAACCTTCCGATTACAACGACCGATTAGCGAAACTGGGTGAGAGAGTTCTTTTTACTTTTTTCGTAGCTTATAAAATGTGTAATATAGGGGTTACGATTCCAACTGTGACCAGGGGCAAAGGAAGAAAAATATGTGCGCGTTTATATGGCGTCTTGCCTTTCTTTGTTATCGGCAGCCGATTAGTCTTTGTTGATCACTTCCATGTCTCGGCAAAGGAAGAAAATCGCATCGCAAAATTAGCAAAAAAAAAAAAACGAATGACCATTGGTGTACACATTTTTTTTTTGTACGTACAAGTTGTAGGTCAGTGCCGTGGCTATGTGACGCTGCTGTTTGGTGCTCGTCACCATGGAGATGACGATAGCGCTGCAAATGTGGTTCGCTGCAGTATTCGACAAATCCAACATAGGTTTGCATTGAAAGCACCGGAAGAAATTGTTTTTAGTAAAATCAGAAGTGACTTTTTAAAATTGTCATTTCAATTTTTTTTGAAAAAAAACGGCATAATCTTAGCAATTTCCTATTTTTGTTGTGCTTTTTATATGGGCTTGTTTTTCTGTACATTCGGGAAAGGGATCATTTTCCTTTTTTCTCGTTTCAGAGAGCGAGTAATGGCGCTTAAGCCTAGGCTTTGAAGCCAGGACACATGGAGAAATGCCTGTGCCCCATCCCAGGAGAACGGACGCCAACTATAACGGAGTGTGCATTAACCTTCTTAGCAGCACCACTCCCAACGATTTTATGTTCATACACCATTCCCCTAAAATGAAACGGTTGGTACGGTTGTCCCCGTTTCTTCCTTCATTCAATTCAAAAAGGTTTGTCAATCATGTTATTCACAAGTGGATAACCTGATTGCCTTAAGTTTTTGAATTATCCTCCAACCCATTAGTCTGCACAGTGGGCCTGGCCGTTTTAATATTTGTGTCACATCTCTGATATGCTGCAAATATTAATGCTGACAAGAAAATATCAGAAGAAATTTTGATGTTTCCAGGATGCTTTTCAATACTGGCTGTGCAAGCACTAAAGAATAGAAAATAACTGAACTGCTGTTGTATCGTGTGTAAGTACTTCAGATATTATTATAAAGCTCAAGTTTTCCAACTTATTTTCTTTTCTGTAGTACACTTCAAAGGGGTGAATGGTAGCTTGAGAATTATTCCAATGGTAACCTTGAGCTGAATTTTGAATGATAAATGAATAATTTTCTGAAAAGTCACAAATTGTTAATACATCACCCTGTTTAAGAGATTCTTTTTTATCCCGCAAAAATGAGGATTGTTCTTTATAAATGAAATCATGAGTTATAAGCTTATCAACTTTTTCTACAAAATACGGAACAAACTCGTCTATAGTCTTAGTAATAGTTTCCAAATTGCATCGATCAGTGGTTAGCCATTGTTGAAATAAAACCGATTCTTTATCATTCGCTTCTAATAATGATGTTAGTTCCCTCGTTCTAGGCACACAATAATACAATTTCAGCAAACAGAATGCTGTTTTAAGCATTCAGATATCAAAACAAGCTGAGAAACAGGTTCTATTCCAGTTGGGATGTAACCCCAAGAAAAAGAAGGCACCCAATCAAACAAAGTTGTAATGTCCATTGAGTGTTATTAAATGGGTATAAGGATTCTTGATACATCCTGTACGAGTTAATGCGCAACACGCTAAAAAAACTAACATGAAAAAGTTTTTGTTAGAAAAACTTTTTTTCCTTAAAAGTGCCCATCTTGTGATGTATGGAGGAAAGTTAGGCAACAATATTGACTTTCTTGGAAAAAAAATTTCAAAACATAAAAAAGTGGGCATTTTCTGTAAATTGACTTTTAATTTTAAAAATATATTTTTTAGCGTGTAAAAATGTATTTAGAATTTTTAAAATATTTTTTCATGAAAGCTTGGACAATTCTCTAAAAGTCCCCCATACAACACTTTTCTATAGGTCTTGTCATTTTTGAGTTACATCGATTTTAAAAAATTCTTCGAAAAAAAGTTAGGCCTTCTTCAAATGTTACTCTTGAAAATTTTCGAAATTTTAAGTATGCAAAGTTGCTTATAAAAACCTAGTCTTTATGCCCACCAAGTTTCATTCGATTCTGAGAGGGTGTTGCCAACCACTGGTCGAGTTGGCGCGAAATTCGTCTATTGATTTTTTTTTGATTGGACGTTCGGTTACCGAGATATCTTTCAAAGAGTGCTAGGGAGTAGTACATCTTAATTATTTTAGATATTTTTGACAAAGTGTATCACCATAAATTTCTCAGCCGTCTATCAACCGATTCGGGTTCTTAAGGCCCGAAACGAAAGCTACTGCACCCTAGAAGAACGCTTTTGAATTTCATTCCGATTGGACATTTTGTAACCGAGATATCTTTCGGGGAGTACTTTGGAGTAATACAACTTAACTTTTTAAGAGGTCTTTGACAAAATGCTTCATAATAAATGAATCAGCCGTGTGTCAATCGATTTGAGTTCTCTCAGCATCAAATGAAAGCTACAGCATCCAAGTAGTATGCTATTAAATTTCATGCCGTTTGGACATTTTGTTTCCGAGATATCTTTCCACGAGTACTAAGGAGTAATGAAATTTACGCTTTTGAGAGATTTTTGATAAAATGTATCATAATAAATTTCTCAGCCGTCTGTCAACAGATTTTTTATGATCATATTTGGTTACACAAGTTAGTTATACATGAAAATGCAATTGCATCAAATACATAAAAGCTACTATCTCTTTGTAATATTTGAGCTTAATAAACAGTAGCAAAAATATCACGGAATGTATGTAGGAAAAGCCTTAGAAGGGTATAAATACCGCTCGAAAAACTGACTTTCGATCCGAGGCCCGCAGGGCCGAGTCTCATATACCAATCAACTCAGCTCGACCAACTGAGCAAATGTCTGTGTGTGTGTATGTGTGTATGTGTGTGTGTGTGTGTGTGTGTGTGTGTGTGTGTGTGTGTGTGTGTGTGTGTGTGTGTGTGTGTGTGTGTGTGTGTGTGTGTGTGTGTGTGTGTGTGTGTGTGTGTGTGTGTGTGTGTGTGTGTGTGTTTATGTGTGTGTGTGCGTATCTTACATAAAAAAGTCACGCACGTTTCTCAGCCGTCTGATATCCGATTTGGATTCTCTTAGTTGCAAATGAAAGCTATAACATCCTAGTAGAACCCTATTGAATTTTATTACGATCGGACACAGACAAACAGACGTAACACTTGCGAAATTTCCATCGACCACGCTTTTAAGGATCCTTTTAAATTTTCATAGTTGAGGCTTTCACAACCAGAGGCGCGCGCATCGTTTTTCTTTGTGTTTGACCTTTCACACTAGCGCCTTCTGTTGACGATATGGCACAACACAGTGATTCGTGCAACTTTTCCACCAGGTGATGGTAGTGTGAACTGGGCGATGGATTTCCATGGAAATCATTCAAGGTGTTACGTCTGTTTGTCTGTGGATCGGACATTTGGTTACCGAGATATCTTTCGATGAGTACTTTGAAGTCATATAGGTTAGCTTTTTGAGAGATTTTTGACATTTAGCATATTGATGAATATCTCAGCCGCCTGTCAACCGATTTGAGTTCTCTTGGCAGCAAATGAAAGCTACAACATCCTAGTAGAACGCTCTGAAATTTTAGTTCGATTGGACATTTGGTTACTGAGATATCTTTCGAAGAGTACTTAGGATTTATTCAACTAAACTTTTTGAGATTTTTGACCAAGTGTATCATAATAAATATCTCAACCGTCTGTCAACCGATTTCGGTTCTACTGGCACCAAATGAAAGCTATAACATCCTAGTAGAACCCTATACAATTTTATTAGGATTGGACATATGGTTATCGAGATATCTTTCAAAGAGTACTTGGGAGTAATACAGGTTAAACTTTTGAGAGATTTTTGACCAAGTGTATCATAATAAATATCTCAGCCGTCTGTCAACCAAACGAAAGCTCCAGTATCCTTGTAGAAGGCCCTGAAATTTTATTTCGATTGGACATTTGGTTACTGAGAAATCTTTCGAGGAGTATTTCAATAAATTCCTTTTTTTATTATTATATTCGTTTGCTTTCTTGCATAAGCTTTTGACCAGTCTATGGGAAATTATTGTTCAATCAATAATGCTGACCTCATATAAAGTGTATACTAGCAGATTATTGTTTTCAATAAAATTATAAATAACAAATTACAAATAAACAGGAATTCTATGAAAACTAACAATATATTAAATGAGAGCTTTGAATTTATATATTGTGGGAAAAATGCAAGAACTGGACAGCCAAAATAACTAGCTAATTCCAAAACTGATTAGCATAGTAGATATATTATTTTTGTCCTTTTTACACCATAACCATGAATACCAAGTACTTCGGAGCTAATTTATTCGACTGATTAAGGGGCGATTTCTTCACCATGGCTTAAGCGTTAAACCAGGTTTAACTATATGGGTAAGCCTGGCTTACCAATTAAGCCGAGGTGAAGAAATCGGCCCTAAGAGATATTAGACAAAGTGTATTTCGCTTATTTTCTTATCCATTTGTTTATCGATTCAAGATCTTTTGGCAGTTAACAAAAGATACATAATTCCAGAATAAGTAAGATATTTTTTTTTTGTCTGGCATTTCTGGTAGTTTAGTCCATGGTCCATGATGATATTTTGGAAACCAATCCACTAGATGCCAAATCCACAATATTTTCTAGAACTTTTGGTCCATCACTCAAAATGAATATGTTAAATACAAATAATAAACAATAATTTTAATAAGTGCAAGAAGGGTTCTGTTCACCATAGGTGGATTAAATCGGGTTTTTCTGATAAAGAGTGGCTCTCAAAGAAGTACGATAAGTCTCTTCCACAAAATAAACGATTTTGTTAAATGCTCTTGATAATGCTCATAAAATTTTTCGTATTCATGTACACTTTGCCAAAATGTTAATTTTTAGAAGGTTCAAATAACAGCATGTGATATTTCGACACACGTAGACCAAATTTTGGTTATCTCAGACCTTCCCCCTCGTAGACTTACGTCCATACAAAAAAAAATATTTGTATGGAACGTAGACTTTGGCCAAACCCAACACCCAATCCAAGATCTGTACTACTTAAGTATGCCATCAAACTGAAGCCTCTCAAGTGAATGTCTGAGCTGTTCCAGATGATATGGAGAGCATTAGCATCACTGCCATAACCCGAGCAGGAGAAACTAGCCCTGCATAAGAGGTAAAATGTGGAGCCTCGTAGCCGTGCGGTTAGGGTCACCAAGCTTCTAATCGCACCATGCTATGGGGTGAGGGTTCGATTTCCGCTCCGGGCGATGAAACTTTTCGTGAGAACAGTTTCTTCTCCGTATCCACTGGTGCATGCTCCGTTTGTCCCTTGTCTAATGTTTAAGTTTCATTCAGTCTGTGCAGCCTCTGGCTGAAGACGGTGTCCGCGTCTTTTTTTTTTTTTTAATACCTTAAATAATAACTGGTGTATATTCTGCATATAACACGTGAATAATGACATCAGGTATGGCAATGCCTAATTAATAATCGGCGATTCTTTCATACAAATAGCTATTTCTCTATAATTGAATAATACCTCAAGCAGTTCTCAACACCAAACCGTTGAGGTATTTTATCAATACCAATAAAATACCAATATAAGTTATTTTCAATACCTGGGTAACCGACCGATACCTTGTCTTGGTATGATACCTGACTTTGGTATGCTGCAGTTATGTGTCAGTTATTCGTTCCTGCTCGGGAAGGCCAGTGATGCTAATCATATCATCTGCAGTATGCGATGACTTGTTTTAAAGCATCCGTAGGGGACGGTTCATCATGCGGTAAATAAACCAATAAACAAAAGATTTATTTCCTGTTGAGATTTTCAACAGAAACATCAATTGTGATAGCACATACATCTCTGGTGGTTAGTTCAGAGATGATTGCGGTAGCGATTGCGTTGTTAACAAGCTCACAGAAAAAATTTCCCTTACGAAAGTAAGATTCTGGGTCTAAAGCCACTTGGGCTGTATCATTTTGCATAAGTCTGCAAAGATTGAACGTTGCTGTTATTTTAGGCTGAAGATTGATCTGAGCTATCCTAATCCCTGCCCTTCAGTTCAGAGAGGGTTTGGGCAGCGTTCTGCCAACTTGGTCGAGGCAGGATTCTTGGGAGAACAAGTAAGGGGTCGTTGAAAGATTATGTAACAGTATTTATTGTATTTTGTGTGAAAAATTCTAAGCTTTCCCATACAAGTTACGTAATATTTGAAAAACCTCATCAACACTGATATTCTAAAGAGCTGGAATGATGGGTTGAGCTTGTAGTGATCCCTTGAAGATGGGATGCAAATCATTAACTCGCGATCGCGCATCTTTGGTACTTCAGGAAAGCAGTACACTACATAAACGAATGGATTTTAAAACACATCCGATACATTACAAAAATTTAATGATTTGCTATCCATGTCCGTGGAACCATTCTGAATAGCCACTTAGGAAATACACTGGATTTTATTTCTTTTTATTTATGACTATTCTCATTATTATTATAACTTTTGCCTTTCGCGAAACGTCCTCCCCCTGGATATTCGATCTTGACGCGATGGGAGGGCTTAACCCATTAGCACTTTAGCGCCAGTTCTTTCACCACCGCTTGGACTTTGAGCTAGATATATCTAGTTTACGAGTTGAGCGCAAGTGAAGGAATCGCCGTAAGTGCTAATGGGAACCAAAGGAGTATCCGTCGTGCATTTATCACAAGTCAAAAACAAATTATAATTCAGCTTGCATAGACCTAATCTTTGCATTCTTTGAATTTTCTCAAATTTAACAATAATTGTTAAATTTAACGTAACGCAAGAGTGGGTAGAGGAGGTCTCTGCGTTACACTCATCATTCGTTACTTGAATTCGTTAGTACACAGGACAGGGGACGCTAGGATAAGTTGACTTACAGCCTTACAGATTAGATTCATTACAATTAGAAGATTATGGACTGATTAGGTAAAGATAAAACTGTTGATTATAGGAGTTTGTATTTGTATTTCTTATTTTTATGGGTTTTGTGAATTTATAAAAGTTGACAAATAATCATTATCATTTTCATTTTTGACAAAAATCAGTTGACTGAACTTTTTTGTTTTTATATCTTAGACGGTATTATTTCACTGATCAAAAAAGCAGGAATTTAGTTAGGACTTAGGACGGTTGACATTGTAAAGGGTTACGATGGATATAATATTACTTTGATCATCTTAGTCGATCACAGATATGCAGAAGACGACTAGCGAAATTAGAAACACAATTTGTTACATTATTGACTATATTTTGACAAATAGGGTTTGACAAATTTCTTTACAATATCGAATGGAAGCTCAAAAAGTGTTATCTAACACTAATATGAGAGTTATTTGGAGATAATGCTGGTGCTGTCAATGACTAACATCGGTTATTGACACTATTGGTAATCAGCTTGAAATAATTTTCAGAATGTATTATAAAATAACTGAGGATATTATCTGATTATTGTTTGGGGAAGCTGTCAGAAAAACTAGTTGCCCATATCGGCTAAAAACGCTAGTTCTGGTAGCTGTCTTCGAATGATTTTCAGAAATATCAAATCTTTAAAAATTAGCTACGACACATTTTTTTTCTTTTTGCTCTTTGTATATTTCTTAAGAATAGTACTCTGAAGGCGTTAACATAGACATAGACACCCTTTTTTATCTCTGAATGTTGTCCAGTGACCTCGGAGAATTTCGATTATTGAAATATTGTTCAATTATCAAATCATCTTTGGAGCTTCCATTCGATCAAAACACTAGTGCGATGGGAAAAGTTAAAAACAGTATTTTAAAAAACTACTACGACCTAATGCTAATAACTACACACTTTGCTCAAGTTGACGACATCGTCTAGTCCATCGTGAGTATTAGTCCTAGTAGGGGGAAAGTTGGGAAAGGGTCCAGGCTTTGCTATCAGCTGTCCTGCAGCTCCACCTGGTCACTCTTCAAAAAAAAAAAAAAAAAAAAGATTGATCTGAGCTATCCTAATCGTAGGCAAGATTAAACTCTTTGCAATCACAGTACAGCAAAGAACAGCAGCAATAAAATCAGATCGGTATCGTTTGGAAAACGCCAAAGGCGAGGGTACACAAAATACACTATGTAAATTGTATAATATGAAACCATACAGGTGAAAATATAAACTAATTAACAACATCTTCATGATCCCACTCTTATTTAGTCTCAAGTTGGAAACTGAAGAAGGACAGCTGATTGTCTCGGAGAAACACAAGGTCCACTGCATCATTGCTCCGGTTAGCAAAATACTGTAGAGGGCGCCCTGGTACTCCATAGGCTCCGTTAGCGATTAGCTCTCATTAGACCCTCCTAGCCATTCATTCCTAGGCATGATCCAGAATTCGATCGTTAAATCGTTGGTCATCCAGCAGAAATATAAGATGCATTTACTTGCTTACAACTTACAACAACAGACATATTCCGCGCTGATATTGTGGTCAGGTTCTACACCGACGAGAAGGCTCATAATGACAGATAAAGAACTTTTTTTCAGTTGAAGAGAACGAGAAAAGGATAGGGATTCTTGTCTGAGGAGTGGGAAAATTTTCAACTGCACAGCTTTATCTGGGTCAACAAGTCTGCTCAAGTGCTAGACAGTATAGTGCATCCATTCTGGTGGAATAGTTAAACAGAATGCAGAATGGGGGAGAGAAAATGTTATCCATGAGAATGCTATTGTTATGCCACGTTGGAATTTGAATGAATATTATTCATTTTATGTAATACTGACGCTATTCAAGGTAAAGAGGGCAAGAATTCCATTGTTTTTATGGAAGGGACCAACGTGGACATGTTTCAAATTGATTTAACTATGCAATAGAATTTTAACAGAAAACATACAGCTGCGGTTCAGGTTCTTCGTAATGTATATTGAGTTTCTTGGCTGGTTCACAGTGGTTCTCATGATGTATGTGCAAAGTTTCTACTTGAATGAAATTAGGATGTACAATGCAATCTGGTGAAGGAAAATGCAGAAAATTTTAGTAAATCCAATGGCATAAGGACTAATACGTACACACAAATTTTTTTGAAACGCTTCCAGCACAAAAAAATCAGCAAAATAAATTGCTTAATTTCAGCAACACAACACAACTATCAAAATTGCTGGATGGTTCAGCAAGTTGACAAATAATTGCTGATACTCAGTAAACTCGTATTGCTCAATGCAATCAGCATAAATTAAAACCAGCAAAGTTTGCTGAATACCAGCAAACAAAATTTGCAGTGTACGTTTACGAACTTTTTTGAAACATCGCAGATATCAAGCGTGCATTAGGCCTTCTGCTCTGAACTTAAGTACATTGAACTTCCTGAAAAGTTGAATAACATCTTAGGCTCGATGCTGCCAAACCAATTCTCAGTTTTGCATGCATCATCTGCTACCTACCGCTGCTCTAACCGAGGCTGATGAGTAACCAACAAGCACTGTATTGTATAGTGAGTGGTAGGTAGTTAGGTAACGAGTTTATAATAAATCTTCCGCAAGCGCACATAACCAAAAATGACCCCTTCCATGCCGTCTGCCTTCTGCCGGCGTCGAGTCAGGTATACGGCCGGTGGCGTGGCGCGTTGCCATCGTTTTACTTGTGTGTATACCGACTGCCGCCGGTTTTTCGGTTCCGTATCATTATCATCATCGACCCCAATGCAATGTGTTGCCATGACGGCTGATTGGAGAACACTATCGAGACGATAAACGGAAGAATGCGTAGTAGAAATTTGAGTGTACGTACGTCTACCTCCTTTTTTCGGGGATGCCTTAATTGGTTTACAAATGGTTGACTGTTAATCCGTCATCATCGTAGATGATATCCGGTCCGGTGATGTGATGTGGAAAAAGATTTCTGCTAAATCAGTTTTGATTGTAAGGTGCTTGGCGCAAGTAGTTTTAGATGTACTCTAGAGCAAGGTGGTTTTATTTTCGGCTTAGTTGTATTATTTATATGAAACGCGTAAAGGACTTAAAGGGTCCAAGGATGTCCAGACTTATAAGGGTCTCCAGTTAGTAGTAGTGAGTCATTGTGCATGGCAAATACATATACAAACTCACGCAAAGGGAGCAATGAAGGTTTTCAACAACTGAACAAGTCATCAGAGAACACTAAGTTGAAGAGAGACAGACCGAGTTCCAGTGTGACTGTGAAGCCTTAAAGAACATAATATCTTGTGGTCAGAACCATGAGAACTGGACCATGGTCAATACATTGAATATCCAAGTGACGAATGTTAAGGAGAATGGTGCTTATCGCGTTGGTTGAAACACGTTGTTTGCTGCACACTACAGCGTACACATCATCCAGCCTAAGCCGGAAGGGTACGGTAGACAAGGCATGTTGAAAGAATGCTGGACCAGACCGAACATCAGAATGTTCAGTGGAGCTTTGTGTGGAACAATCCGTCTGCAGAACCTGAGATCGTGTTCCAGTTGACACAAAAAGATCTGTCCATAAACCACGTAGACCTTGACCTTGTGGGGTCTGGCCAAAGTTTACGCTCTATTACAATTTTCAAATTTTTGTATGGCAAAATTCTACAAAGCGGAGATGGATTTGAGATAATCATGATTAGTTTATGGCAGTTTATGGCATGATAAACCATGTAGGTATTTTTTTTTTTTTCCCTTTACTATTACTTTAGAGCTTTTAGTAGAACTTGTTACTTCAGACTCTAGTTTAATTTAAAAACATTTCACTAATACTTCACTTTTGCAAAAGAAAATAAAAAATGAATAACTCTTTTAAAGAAAAACTAGAAAGGACGAGCAAATTCCTTTTAATTCTACTACTGTGCTTATCTTCGGACAGATAGGCCTATTTCGTCTGTGACTTACAGACTTCTTCAGTGTCAAGTCGAGCACTTGACACTGAAGAAGTCTGTAAGTCACAGACGAAATAGGCCTATCTGTCCGAAGATAAGCACAGTAGTAGAATTAAAAGGAATTTGCTCGTCCTTTCTAGTTTTTCTTTAAAAGAGTTATTCATTTTTTATTTTCTTTTGCAAAAGTGAAGTATTAGTGAAATGTTTTTAAATTAAACTAGAGTCTGAAGCATGTAGGTATTTTTTTTTTTTATCCATGTTCTTTATTTGTAGGGCTCAATTGTTTTATAAAAAACTTTACGGAGCCAATGAGCTTATCGAATAATTTGTTATTCTAGGTCTACAATTGAAAAAAAACTAATAGTTCATTTTTCGCGCGCACTTTTTTCTTGGTTGCGAGCCTGAAGCAGATCCCGATGTCGCAAATTGAGCTCGCCGCTGTTTCGCCTGTGGATTTTCCATTGCAACCTGGATAGCTTGCGCAACCTCTGCCAGTGTGGGTAGTTTACTCATCCATGGTTTATCCTCTTTCTCAGAAATTCCTACTTCCTCGCAAACACCCGCCTGCGGTGATTCCTCATGCTCTTTATCCGACGAGTGGTTGAAACTTTCTTCCAGTACTTCTATACAGTCAGGTTTTTTTTTACGCGGGGGATACGTACCGCGTAAAAAAAAAACTCAGTTCAAATTTCAAAAAACCGCGTAAAAAAAGTCTCACCATTTCTCGACGAATCATGCAAAAATAAGACGATGAAATTTTTTTTTGTATGGAGTTTTTTTTTACGCGGCCGCGTAAATCAAAACCGCGTAAAAAAAGACCTGACTGTAATATCATCCGTAAGAGCTTCCGATGGAGCCCGCTCCACTGCCGAGTCTTCATTCCCAGCTACAATTCCGGCATACGAAACAGCCTTTTCCCGCTTTTTCTCCTTTAACTGGTTCCGATCCTGGCGCTGTGGACACGAATCCCTCCGATGTCCCGTTCCCTGGCATTGGAAGCACGTGTCCTTGAGTCCGTCGTAGAAAACGTTTCCTTTCCAATCGGCAACATCGAGGCACGGAGGAATAGGTTTCGCAACCTCCATGTACACCCCGCGTACTCCAGTGAACATGTGGCTAAGTCCCGATTCGAGGGAAAATTTCTCACGGATGACTCGCTCCACTTTTCCAAAATCACTAAGCACCAGTGACAGGTGCTCGTTGTTCACCTCCGGGGGCAAATCAAACACGCGTACGTATGTAACGTTCGTGCCCGCGATTGTCATTCGTACTTGAACCGTTTTTCCACTTGAGTACGTGAATGCTCTTGAATCCTGGTTGTTCTTCAGTGCATCATTCATTGCTTCCAAAGAAGCGAATTTGATAAAAAGCGATCGCTCGTATGCCGTCTTATACGCACTTTCCATCTGCGACACATCCGCATCCAGCTGCTTAACAAAATTAGCAATTTCGTTCCATGACGGCCGTGGGCTCCCCGGCGGGAAACGAAACTGTACGGTATTGACAACCTTCTCGCACATTTCGTTTAATTATTACCGCTTCTGCACTACAGCAAACACCACCGACGAGCGAGGACAAAGGCCGATGAAACAAAGCGCGCGTGATTACAGCTTTCTATAGGGTATGTGTGCCATCAGTAATCTCATGCTCCCATTTTCATCCTATTCGAAAACAAGCGATTACGGCACCGATTGACTCCGTTCTTTTTGTTTTCATGGGTGCTCACTTCTAACAAAAAATACAAAAATAAGAAACAAAACAAACAGCGCTTCAATCCTTTGTTTTTCGTGGGATGAAAATGGGAGCCACATGCTTAATAAGGGAACCAATACCCTACTGCACCAGCTGCAGAAGATAAAAACACTATCCAACGGGTGCGATTTCACACGCGTCTGCTCCGGACGATAGCAGCGACAGAACTGAGCATGTAGGTATGCTTTACACTTCCATGAAAGCTGAGGGTTTCACAAGAATCGCTCAAGCAATATATTTATAAGATCTTGTAGCCAATTGTTTTCGTGTTGGTAGGAACTCTTCATCGTCAATCAAGTAGCTATAAGGCGACTATGATATTGTCGGCATTCTGCTTCAAAGTGGCTTCGCGTCGCCTCCCGTAGTGGCACCCCAACCAACCTGCATACATATGTTGAGAAATAAAATATTCAAACAGTGTCCATCGGACGGAATATGTAGAAGCAACCAACCACCAACCCGCAGCCTTCAACCGATCAAACCGACCCCATTCCGATAAGCTACCCACAAGCCACAAGTTTGCTCAGAAAGTGTGATCAGAATGATAACAAACATCATCACATCGCACCGCCACGAGGCGTTGCAAAATAGAAGAGAACGCACGCGGTACTTGCGCTGGCTGCTGGCTGGAACGTAGTTTAGGTTTAAATTTTCTGCAACCCTATGCTTCTTCGCAACGAAGGTTATGGGTCGTCCGTCGTCAGAATAAAATGACGGCGAGGACAGGGTAGTGTCCTTTACAGTTACTACTAATATTCACAATGCATATTAATTATTGACTGATGCCGTGAATGGCGTCGCAATCTTCTCTTGTTGGTTGATGGCACGTGTAATCTATTCTTCTCTCGAGTTACTTTGCGAAGGGAGACAACTATTTTTAGAGTATTAATTCGAGCTTTTAGGTAATCAGAATCAGTGAACACTTGGACACCTATCAGCAACTTTGTATGGCACAAATAGTCTGAAGATCTGGTTGATGGTCGAGCTGTATGGCATCGTTTAAATATTACGTAACGCAACAATTGACAACTTGAAGCCCCTCCATTTCACTATGGGGCGGCTCCATACAAACAAGTGGCCAACAATATTTTCGTGCATATTTTATAATGCCTTGCTTCTTTTCGTATGGTTTATATCTTGAATACATGAAAAACATGTTAAACATGTCATGAATACTTCTAAGGTCTCCAAACTCCTTGGAATTCAGTTCTCCTATATCTATACAAGTTGTTTCGATATAAAAGTACAGAGCTTGTGGTCTATTGATGCTATTTTTGTTAAGGCATATGTTTTAAAGATTCCCACAACAGTTTTACTATTTTGAGTTCTACGGATGATCTAGGTCGTCCCAAAACTTAATGAAATGTAGGTACATCCTTAAACAGGGTCTCCAGTTAGCCCAGTGGTTAAGGCTATGGATCGCTAATCCGGAGACGGCGGGATCGATTCCCGTTCCAGTCGGGAAAATTTTCTCGACTCCCTGGGCATAGAGTATCAATGTACTTGCCACACAATGTACAAATTCATGCAATGGCAGGCAAAGAAAACCCTACAATTAATAACTGTGGAAGTGCTCTAAGAACACTGAGTTGAAGAGAGGCAGGCCAAGTTCCAATGCGAACGTCGAGCCACAAAGAAGAAGAAGAAGAAGAGAAGGTACATGATCTACAAGCGAAACTAGTGTTCTACGAATTATTACTCTGTGCGCTACATTCCAATAAGCCTTCTAACAAGTAAATGGAGTATTGTATTGAACTGTATAGATGGTATACTGCCCCCACTCGCAAAACAGTCCCATATGAATAGGAAACCCAGCAAAGATGGGACTGTTATGCGAGTGGCGGCAGTATAGATCTTCCAAGAACTCCATGGAATCTAAGTCTTTGTATCTACAAGCACAACAACAGTGTTTGTGCAGCTCTGTGATGGTCTGCAATTGTCCACGAAGGAATATGGAGATCCACAAAGATCTACAATGGTCTTCTAAGATTATTCGAGGCCTTTTGGTTGTGCCGCGCATGTGTGTGCTCTCATTTTCTGAGGTGTTTTAGAAATTTAAATAAACATTTTTAACAGAACAGTTTCAAAAGCATGAAATTGCATGCGTATAACATACTTTGAAGCATTTATCTGCGAATGAAGATTTCTGTTCCAATTTACAAAATATGTAGATTCCAATTTGTAAAGAAAAAGCTTCATTTAGATATGCAAGACCAGATTTACATTATGTCCAGGGATGAAAACACTCACTCGGATACACTCACTTGCTATTATCTCAGCTCAGAACCCTGCAAACAAAAACAGTGTACCTTGCAGTTTTATCTGAAAGGTCACCGAATAGAGTAAGGATCGCAAACACATATTGAAGCCGTAAGAGAGTAATGAAAGCGATTCTCCACACGATGAATGCAAATTATGCTCAGCTCACTCCGTGGAGAGTCGCATTCATAGCTCTGCCACGATTTTGGTTGGATTTTGGAAACTTTTAGATTAAACTACAAAGTAAAACTCCTCCATACACCGTTTTTTTATTGCATGCTTCTGAGCTGAGAGAATATCAAGTGAGTGTATCTAAGTACAAGTGAGTGTTTCCATCCCTGATTCTATTATGATTGAACTACCGAGTAAAGCGGTCATGACGGCCAAATGTTTCCTCAGGGGTATTTAATGGCCAACAGAGTGCTTTTGTATTAGAATATCTAAATCATCACCGACAACTTGATTGGAATTGCAGGATCAGGGTTCCCAAGTAACAATCAGCATGCCTTGAAGGTTTATTCATGTTTTATCCTGGTTTTATGCGAGCATGTGAAAAAGCTAGTTGTTCTACATTAGTTTTATGTGGTAGTTATTTACTTTGCACTTTTGGCATTCCATAAAACTTCTGCTATAAACATCTTCAGTTAAAGACTTGCAAGTAGTCATGAATTGGTTTCAGAGTTTAAAATTTTCATTTTCAATGAGTGAAATTCACCGTTATTTTGAAAATTCTCAACTGAGGGATCAAAATAAAATTCATTTTGGTGAATGAATTTTGTCACCTATTCATTCATTTTTTTGTCACTGACAATTTTCACTGAGAAATAAAACTCGACCGTAATCCCCAATTATACTTCAATTCACCTCAAAACTTGTGTATAGTAGTTAATTAGAATATTAATTATGTTTCCTGTTTGTCCATCAAGTCTGATTGTGCGTCTGTTAATAGAAATTGGACATTTTACGACGTGCGAAAAAATATTCGTGACAGAGAATTGAATGAAAAAAGAGAGGCATTCAGCTGACAATGAATGTGACCAAACACGAATGAAAAAATGAGAAAGTCAATCTTCATTTTCAATCTTCGAATTTTTTAATCTCTGATTGGTTTTATCATTGATTATATACCATTTCAATAAAACTTGCATTTGCGGTTGTTGTCGGGGAGATTTTTTTTGTAAACAAATATACAAAACTGTGAGGCAATGCTTAAAACCAACAAAAGATTTCGTGGACGTAACATAGACAAACCAAGAAATACTGTGATAAAACCGTTAGTTCTATCATGAGCTCAGTTATGATCACCTCAGGAGGGTTAGCCCTATCATCAGGAACACAGGGTTTTATCAGACAAATATGTCGCCTAGCCGGGATAATTTATGTCAATACTGCAAAACCATTACTCAATTTTATGATTTCACTTACAGCTTAAGAAACTTAACGATATAACACGTTTCCGTCATTTTATTTTCAGAAGAATTACATAATGTCTTTGAAACTCCAATATGCTGAAAAAACCTTGTTTGCACCCAATGAATTAACTACATCGGCTGTTTTCCTACTCTCCGCATCGACCAATGTGGCGCTAGCTTCTATGCGCGAAAAATCGATAAAAGTAAATCGCAAAAATATTGTATGGCGATTACCATCTAAAGGCAAATTCTCCAAAGTGGAACACATTCGAAAAAATATTTGGTAGTGGTTGTGCACAATGGTGACCACTATTAAGCCTACCGAATATTTTTTCGGGAAAAGCTTTGTATTTCAGATAATTCAAGTTTAGATGCATTTCGCCATATAAAATTAAATTGATTTACTCCTGCTGATCAACTGTGGCTGCGCGCAAAGCGGGTAGTCCATTCCACTGAGTAAATTAAATGCATTTAACTTCCAATTAATGCACAGTTCTAAGGGCCCATATAGCCGAGGCGGTAAACGCACGGGTATTCAGCATGACCATGCTGAGGGTGACGGGTTCGATTCCCGGTCGGTCCAGGATCTTTTCGTAAAGAAAATTTCCTTGACTCCCTTGGGCATAGAGTATCTTCGTGCCTGCCACACGATATACACATGCAAAATGGTCATTGGCAGAGGAAGCTCTCAGTTAATAACTGTGGAAGTGCTCATAGAACACTAAGCTGAGAAGCAGGCTTTGTCCCAGTGAGGACGTTACGCCAAGAAGAGGAGAGAGAGAGGAGAGGTAATGCACAGTTTATGTTGCGCACTTATTTTTTGTCATCACAGTCACATTCTCCACAAATTTCCCGTGGCATGTATCCTAACACGTATTAAATAGAAAAACAAACCGGAATTTCGGATTTCAGATCGGCATCTTTCCAATTGATGGCTGGATAAACAACCAAGCATAATTTATTCTGACGATCGAGAATTGATAGAAAAAAATAAACAAAACAAATATTTGACAAGTCAGAAGATGGTTTTATTTAGAAGGTTGTATCGGGGATTCGATAAAAGTATGATACAGCCCGAAATCCCAAGCCGGTTTGCATACGAAGTCCTGTAGATCATAATAAGTTTGGGCCAACTAGCCAGAACGTGGGCCATAGGAGGCATATAAGAGCTCGAGAGGACTTTCAAGTCGGCATCAATGGTTTTATAGTTAGGGTTTTTGAATCGCTAAAAAACTTCGATAAAATCGAAATGTAGTTACTTAGGAAGAGACGCTTCAATGCGTGTCAGGGAGTTTTAGGTGATTCTGATTACGGAGGAGATTTAGGGGGATTCACAGGTACTCAGTGAGCTTCAGGAGGCTCAGAGGCGTTTCAAGGCGTTCTAGGAAGTTTCAAAGTGGATTTTGAATTGCATTACAGGCTCTCATGTTAGATTCGGAGCGGTTTCATGGGGAGTTTCTGCGGTGTTTCAGGAGGCTTCAGAGAGGTTTTACTGGGCTTCACAGGCTCTAAAGTGAACTACAGAGTAGCTTCAGTCAGGGAGCTTTGAAAGACGTTTCAAAACGTTTCAAGTGGTTTCAGAAGAGCTACAAGACGTTTTAGTATGGTACTGTAAACCGGGGTCAAATTGATCTCCGGGTCGAAATTGATCAAACGTTTTTCCGTTAGATAAGGTATGTTTTAAATGGTTTTCTCACATTTATCGTTTAGTATTGGATTCCTACATCACGATACTTGGAAGAAAACAATGTAAAGTATGCCTAATCTAACTGAAATACGTCCGATCAATTTCGACCCGGCGATCAATTTAACCCCGGTTTACGGTACCGCTTGTGGAACCGACGACTTATGCCTCAGGTAGTTCTAAGACACATTTACACACTCATTGAACTCATAGCTAGATGAAAATAAATGAGAGTATGAACCGCACGCTCAAAAAAACCTATGTCATGTAAAATTTGTTTGAAAATTTGATGTTATTGTCTATTACTACAATCAATAGTTATATTGTCATTTTATTGTGAAATAAAAGATATTCCAAAAAAATTGGCACATGGACAATAATGATCCTTTAGAGGCCCCTCTCGACTACACCAACGAACTCCTCTACAACCTTGAAAATAACCCCGTCTGTCGTGGCACTGACTGGTGCCCAGGTTATCTTTGTGTCGCTCAGGTCCACCTACCGGACTGTATACTTAATTTTCGTCAAATTCATTACCGCAAACCGCATTCTCTGCGAAAACAATAAGTTTAATTTCTTGAAAATTGTATTGTTGAGGCTGGCTCATAACATTACACCAAGAAAACAGTGAAAACAATGTGACGCTCAATTTTCAGTAAATAATCTATTGCAACAAGTGCATTGTTTGGCGCAAAACACGGAGGAAAGAAATCATCCGACGAAAAGAACTTGGTGAGATCTTTCCGATTAATTATTTGTACGCTTCATTATCATATGACCAGTTGAAATCTCTTGGGGACACCATCGCTACCTTCCCTTGTGAGCTAATACTGTAGATTTCAAAAGTTTATCATAATACAATATTCATAAAATAATATATGTAAAAACAACTCTGTTTGTAAGATTCGTGCGTAAGTTATTCCCAACACAATGAGTCATCTGAAATAACCATCAGGAAGCAGTTCAATCAGGCGGATGTAGTGAATCATCTGTCATACAAATTATCCCGAATGTTGGAATTCCAAATAATTTACGATACTAGGGTCTGGGACCATTTGGGCAGGAGCACCTATTTTGGGCACTTGCTGCCATAACTCAATCAATTATGAACCGATTGACTTGATTTTTGAAATACGATCAGGAAGGCGCAGTATCTAGCTATGTTCCAAAATTCAACTCAATCGGATTGAAATTGACTTAGTTATAACAGCAAGTGCCCAAAATAGGTGCTCCTGCCCAAATGGTCCCAGACCCTAATAAATGCATTTCAACTGTGCTTTTCTCACTAGCTGAAAAGTTCTGATGTTCTAGTTCTGGTAGAAATGATTGCGTATACGTTATATTTTCGCATACATAAATTGCACATCAATGCTGAGTTTTTTATCGTTTGTATTACATAACTGCTGTTACCTCTGTTTATGGTGTTTCACTTTGTATTTATCCTCTTGTCGTCTACCCGCTGAGATTGGAATTCAAGAAATGTGTGAATAAATTATGTGTCTGATCTTTTTCTTCATAATCATACATACCTCCAGCTACTATATCCACAGCACAAAGAAGAGAAAAAACCCTTTCAGAAATAATCCTAACTTGTTCTCTTCTCTTATCTCTTATTTGTATTTCCAGGGCTCCAATCTTCACCACCGTGACCGACCGACAAGCAACAATCACACCAGTTCAGTAGTTAGTTTACTTAACGACAAATTAGTTTATTTTCGTACGTACGTTTAGTGTGTAGTGTCGCGTAGGTTCGCTGAGCGAACTGATTATACCTAGTAAATATATATAGTTTTAACTAAGTAGCCACCCGACAACCAGATAACCAATCTGCAAAAATGGCCAAATTCAGCGGAAAGAAGTGCCGCCTGCTCACTGTGATGACCCTGACGGTGTTCTTCTTCTTCGTCGAAATCGTCGTCGGATATCTCACCAACTCGATGGCCCTGGTGGCCGACAGTTTTCACATGCTGGGTGACATTGCCGCCCTTGTGATCTCCTTCCTATCAATTAAGGTGAGTGTGTTTGCCCAATACTGGCTTCCGCGTCAATAAGTCCATTCGTCGGTCACTTCAACACAGTGCTGGACACAGTAAAGCATAAATTGGAAATTCAAATCAGTTAAGTGGTTAAATTTGTTATTCAAGATTGGGTATGACGAAAATGAAACCAAGATGCACAAATTGAATCTTTTAGATGATTCAGTTATGAAAGATGTTCTTGAATAAATGTTTCTATCTATTACCATCCTCATTACCATCTATCACATTGTTTTACAAATTGTGAAATTAATGTACATCCAAATTTAAGTCATATTCAGTCTGCAGTAAAAATTACATGCTTTTATCGATCGATTGAAGAAGCAGAAATCCAAACCTTTATTTTGTTCAGTACTGTACGTATAATGATTGACGACAGCAATGTAGCATGATACCCCCTCAATAGTATACCTATTTGCACATCAATGAATGTCTGTTTCCTCTCTCGTTTTCGCCCAGATGTCACCAAAGAAATGGTCCAAAAACACGTTCGGCTGGGCCAGAGCGGAAGTGCTTGGAGCGCTGGTCAATGCAGTATTCCTGGTAGCGCTTTGCTTTAGCATAACGATAGAAGCCTGTAAACGGTGAGTACTACATAGCGCTATTGCTGAAGAATGGGTGTATGCCATACAATAGTTTGATGGGAACAATGCAGATCGCCAATTATGTGCTGTTTGATTTGTCGTACGTAAAGTGGCAAATGAGACTATCATACTGAAGAAACAGTTAGTGCAGAGACCAACAAGAATAATTTCAACAGATTTTACAGATACTAGTTTCGGTGTTCTCACATTAAAACGAGAAACATTAAAAAGTAGTTTTTTTGTGATCAAGCATTTGTTAATGAAATTTAGGTCCCTTCATTTAGGTAACGTTACCTAAATAGAATTTGATTGTGTTCATTCAGAGCAATTGGAGTCCTCAGGAATACAAATAAAGTTGGTTTACGGGAAAAAAAGCAGAATTAAGAGTATAGGGACATTTACGGAGTGTTTAAGGGTTAAATGTTTAAGAGTATCCGAGTATCCTTGGAGTTTGTGCCATCTGATCTATAAGCGTAATCAGTGATCAATTGGAGCATTATTTTATGTATTTATAAGTTCTCATCAACAGACAAGTATTGTCCCAATGATGGTATTCAAAAAACAAAACTAACAAAAAATAAAACTAAGCACTATGTATGGAATTTATGTTATGGCTGTGTTCATGTTGCTATGTGTTGTTAAGTGGTGAGTTCGTTGTTAGTTTGAGGATCTCCAAGAACTTCCTTGCGTATGGGTCATCGAATCTTCCATTGATTCTTTAAGGTTCTCCAAAAAATCCCTTGAGTATAGGTCATCGAATCTACGATGGCTACTAGTTGTATTTAAGAGCATTAAGAATGAGGTTTATACTCACACAGCTCCACGCATCTATGTTCTATCAAGTGGTGGGTTCTATGATTGGATAGGAATATCTGAGAACTCCCTGGAGTTAAGGCCATCTGAACTACAAGTGTAATCAGTGATCAATTAGAGCATTATGAATGAAGTTCATACTTAAAACCCTCCTAAACATTCTGAGACGCCCTGAAACGCATTAAAACACTTGAATCGTTTTAAAACGCTTTGAAACGCTCTGAAACGCCTCTAAAATCCCTATAAAACCTCGGTAAAACTACACTGAGAGCCTCTGAAGCCCCCTAAACCCCCTGTGAAACCTTCTGAAATGCCCTGAAACGCTTTGAAACGCCTTGAAACGCTTCTGAAACCCCTATGAAACCTACGTAAAATTCACCTGAGAGCCTCAGAAGCCCCCTATAACTCTCCTTGAACGCTTTGAAACGCCTTAAAACCCCCTTTAAAACCTCCGAGAAATTCACCTGAGAGCCTCTGAAGCCCCCTAAAGCCCCTGTGAAACCTCCTGAAACTCCCTGAAACGCATTGAAACGCCTTGAAACACTTTGAAACGCCTTTGAAACCCCCATGATACCTCCGTGAAATTCACCTGAGAGCCTCTGAAGCCCCCTAAAACCTATGTGAAACCTCCTGAAGCGCCCTGAAACGCATTGAAACGTCTCTGAAACCCTCAGGAAACTTTCGCGAAATTCACATGCGAGCGTTTCGAACCCCCTCAAATTCATCGGAAACCTTCTGAAATGCCTTGAAACGCCCTGGAACGCATTGAAACGCTTTGAAACGCCTCTGAAACCCACATGAAATTTCTGTGGAATTCACCGGCGAGCCTCTGGCAGTCCCGACTCGTTACCTAAATGGAGGTTCGCTCGGGTGTATTATTATTATCATTGCATTATAGAGACCGAGAATCGCTTCATCTCCACGTTTGTCACAGGAAAGGGTAGATTTGTAAGAAATGG
Organism: Aedes albopictus; assembly: GCF_035046485.1. NCBI lineage: Eukaryota > Metazoa > Arthropoda > Insecta > Diptera > Culicidae > Aedes > Aedes albopictus. Next base: position 403,035,350 of record NC_085137.1, read on the forward strand.
TAATCATTGTCGATCTAGGAGTTGGTTGGTGATACTATCTGTCAATGGATCAATATACACTAAACTTGTTCACTTTTTTGATCTTTCCTTGTCAACCCACATCCAAAAACTAGTCTTCAGTCCAAAAAGGAGCTAAATTGATAAAAGTTCAGAAATGTATCAAATCGATTTTGTGTTTTTACGAGAATTTTCACGAAAATGTACTCCTTTATCCAAAAAATTTCTCCGAAAATACCGTTTAAATAAAGTTAGATCCGAAGACACTACGAGATTTAAATTGCGTATTTTAAAGTTATTCAACAATTTTCGTTAAAAAAATCAAGAAAAAACTACAACATTTTAATTTTAATAAAAAAAAAACATGTAAATTTACATGGTTTTAAAAGACACGGACACCGTTTTCAGCCAGAGGCTGTAGGTACAGACTGAACGAAACTTGACACTAGACAACGAACACGACACACATTACGAGCACCCGTGGATACGAGGAAGAAACATTTCTTGCGAAAAGTTTGATCACTCGGAGCGGGAATCGAACCCTCACCCAATGGCATGGTACATTTATACGCTTGGGGACGCTAATCGCACACAGATCGAAAAACGAGTGTCAAATTCTGTGACATATGATGCACATGATTGGAGCGTGGGATATCACAGAAGTTTACATGACATATCATGTAAAATTCATAAAATTCAAAAGTTTGCCACGTTGAGACTAAAAATCGCACAGACTTGCCGGCACGAATTAAAATAAGTTACCCATGAACAAAACGTCATTACACTTCTTTGTCTGATTTTCATCAATTTCAAAATGGGGCAGATATAGTTGAGCATGAGACATTCGATGTGAAGATTCAAGGTTCGAGCCTTGGAATGGGATTTTTTTTGCGTCTCGCTCCAGCTATAAGTTGTAACACTGGAAGTAGTTTTTCACTTTTCTGTTAGGGCGAAATTTTGTGAAACTAAGTCACTGCATCTAATCGCAATTTAACATCATAATCTTGTTTATAAACTCTGTTTAATCTCAGAGCTTAATCTTCTTTACATAGAAACTTGATTAGGAGTAAATTCCGTTACTTGAAGTAATGAACTTATCAAAGTGTGCCTTAAATATAAAAATTAAACTAAACAGAAAAAAATATCAATAATAATAACAAAAAAATATGTCATTGTTAACTCTTTAAATTTTGAAGTAAATAATGGTAAGAAACGAGCTCACCCATTCATGTGGCTCCATCTATCGCTGGTGGTCTTGGTTTTCGTCGTCGAACAAAGCATTCGAATTCGATTTCATTACAATTCCATTCCATACGTTGGAAAGACCATCGCATATTACAATTTGTTGATCAAAAAACCAACATTTTGTCATAACTTTTCGAAATATTGATCATTTTTCATAATTTTTGGAGTGAAAGACTCTTTTTCAAAAATGCTTCGAACACCCATGACACCCGAACGAAATAATTTGAATTGAGCTCAAAAACTTCAAAAGAAACTCTTGCTCCACTCGAACTTTTGCCCCACTTTTCTCTATTGTATGAATTTCCTTACACGTGGTTTCCATACAAGTAGAAGTTTCACGTCATAACTTAGTATGTATACCCATGATGACGCAAATCTTAATAACGCTACCCAGTCGTAATCTGGTCGCGCTCACCCAGTGACGTATTTAAGGGGGGGCTAGGGCTCCGGGCCCCCACATTTTAGGGGCACCACCAAATTTCACTTCACGAAAAAAATGTGAAGCAAGAAAAAGGAATTAGTGCAAGATACTCCTCTCGATTTGATTTTTGTTGTCATAAGAACTTCACATTACTGCCTACTTGCAAGACAGATGTATGTGATATGTGATGATATGTGAATTTTTTTTTAAGAAACACTGCTACTATTTGTCCAGTTATGTTTCCTGCAAAATGGATTACCATTTATTTTTATTTGTGTAATTCCTCAAAATAACTTACTGAAAATCGTGAAGTAAAGCTTAGACTGAATTCTATAGGAACTGTAAACTCTATAAATAAAAGAGTCAAAAGTTCCGGCTAAATTTGTTTTTTTTTTTCTAACGTATTTGAAAACATTTTGGATAATTTTCCAACAGAGTTCTTGGAAGAAATACCCAATTGATTTTATTTATTTATAAGTATTTTTTGAAACTCTTTAGTCTGATTTTACTAAGAGAGCTTACGACTTATTGAAATCCGAGAACCTCACATTTTATTTGAAATGAAGTCAAAAAATCTCTCAGGAACTTATCATGGATTCCCGCCAAAATTTCTTTAACATTTTTTATTAGAATTTACCCTGAAATTGGCTTTTTGATTTAAGGATTTTGTGGAAATTCTTTTGGGAGTTCGCCATAACTTCCCCTAGCAGTTGCGTTAGAACAAGTTTTTGTTGAATGTTCATTTTTTATGGTGATAAAACATCAACTTCTCCAGAGATTGCAGCAGAGATCTTCTAGAAATTCTCTTTCGATTTCGCAAAAATGACAGCACAATCAAAAGGGAATTTTACTTGAAACGTCTCGAAAATTTTAGCAAAAATTCTATTTGCATTTTCTCTATGAACGTTATCATAAATTTCCACTAAAAGTTTTTTTTTCATTTTTTTATAAATTTCTTTTATTGTTGTTTTCACGCTAGAATTTCAAATCTTTTATGAATAAATTTAGTGGATATCTACATTTATCACAGCTCTGTTTATTGTTCTATATTCCTTCCACAACTGCATTGACCTTCATTATTAGGTTTTTCAGGAATCATTAATTACTTTTTGATTTTTGTTCTTGTTATATGGGAAAACATATATCCTCTATATAAAGGGTCCCTACAACACTCCGGCCCAGGGCCACCACATTTGTTAATCCGGCCCTGTCTCACCCAAGGTTTCTCAACATATGCTACATGGATGCACAACGGTCAATCATGCTACACATAGTGTTACAAAGAACGAATTATACGACAGAATTGACACGGATTCTCTTTTTTTTTTTTGTTCGCAGATTTATTGAAGTGGAACACATACACGAACCGGAGCTGCTGATCTGGGTTGGTGTCCTCGGACTGCTAGTCAACCTATTGGGACTATGCTTGCTGCACAGTAAGTTTTCAATCGAACCGAGCAATACAGTTATTTATGACCCGCCACCACTACCATACATTACATATGTACCTCTCTTCCTCTTAGAACACGGAGGCGGGCACATGCACTCGCACGGTGGAATGTCCCATCAGCATGGCCTGGGTTCCCACAACAATCTGACCCATGTGGCCAACTCGGACGACAATGAGAATAAATCATTCATGTATCAGGTTAGTTCTTTAGTTAGTGCCACTACCGCCACTTGGCAAATTTGGGCCTTGGGCGTTGATTTATACCTAATGCGTATTCTCCTTCGTCGATTTCGCTCCACAGAATGGCAATCCTCCACCGAAAAAGACTTCCCACCATGGTCACTCGCACGACTCATCCCAGATGAATATGCGAGGCGCATTCCTGCACGTGCTCAGCGACGCTCTCGGCAGCGTGATTGTGATAATCAGTGCGCTGGTAAGTTCCAATAAACCGCGTGTCGTTCGTCACCGCCTCGTCGGTATTGATGATGATCAATCTTGATTGATTGGTTTTGAACGGAGTAATTCTCGCTGGCTGAATCCAGGCCGGTATTAACTTGTTGTCTTTGAGTTTTAATTTTATGTTCAACCTTTTCATTGTTTTCTCAAGGGTTAAATTTTCTTTCGATTAAAGTATTGGTCTTCCATCATGGCCTCAGGAATAATAAGTTATTAATGCTTTCCACTTTTACTTGAACATCAAAATGATTTTGTAGACAATTTATGTCGTCCACGAATTTATCGCGAATTAATCTAAACTGCTCTTCGAACTAGGTCGTCCGCTTCACCGAATGGGAGTACAAGCTGTACATGGACCCGGCCCTGTCCATCCTGTTGGTAGTGCTTATCCTGAACTCGGTGTGGCCACTTCTACGAGAATCGGCGCTCATTCTGCTGCAAACCGTGCCGACCCACATCCAGGTCGATGCCATCCAGCGGCGCCTGCTGGAAAAGGTGGACGGTGTGCTGGCGGTGCACGAGTTCCACGTGTGGCAGCTGGCCGGCGATAGGATTATCGCATCCGCTCACATCCGCTGCCGGAACCTGTCCGAGTACATGAAGATCGCCGAGAAGGTGAAGGAGTTTTTCCACAACGAAGGCATCCACTCGACCACGATCCAGCCGGAGTTTGTCGAAATTGAAGCACTGAACAGCTATTCGGGTGAGTAGATTGAAAATCCGTACCTATTTTTTGATTGATATAAAAATGCTAGCCTATCTTTATTACTGAAACTTCATTTTTTCTTCCATTTCTATACAGGATCCGATGGAATCTCGACCAGCTTGAACGGCAGTGCCACACAGGACTGCTGTGCTCTAGACTGCCCAACTACTGACGAAAGTAATTGTATCAAAGCCACATGCTGCCAAAACAACAATACCGTTAAGGTAAGTGCACCCAAACAATTACATGCGTTTCTACTTTATATCGAACTGTATAATCGCTGAAAAGAAATAACAATTCCCATATTGCAATTGTTTACTGAAACATGAGCATGAATCCTGCCAGTTTTTGTTGACACCAGACCCCTAAAAACCATTCATAGAGATGTTGTTTGTTCCAATTATATCAATTATGGTAATAAGAATACTTAACAATTGACAGTAATTCACGAAAGAGAGTGATTATCAAAAACATCCTCAACGATTTAATTGTCGAAAACCTGAGTTTCTATTATAACTATCACATAATAATCGAAAAAAGTCACCGAAACAGATGAGAAGCTTGATATTAGCAGTATTGTCAAAGTTAAACACAAGAAATTCATGATATTTAACAGCACTGCTGAACCTAAATTAACACTTGCATGTTGTATAAGGGATTGTTTGATGTTTGCAGTTTTGAAACGCAACATCCTATTAGAGCTTGACGTGTGTAGAGAATCATAAAATCATCACTATCATGAACAAAGCTCTCACGGTGTGAAGTGTGTTTCTTCACGAATCTATGCGTCCCAAACACATCTATATCTCTACAAGTGTTTCTCATTTGTCTCTTCGCATCGGCCTATCTACACACCGTTGCTGGTTGTTGATGCGGTTGGATGCAATACCTACGCGATGCACCCGGGACCCTATTGTAGCGGTGCAAAAAAGACGCGACATCCGTATCCCGGGCGTCGTCGTCGGTCGTTAACCTGATTGTCTGATGCCAACAAAACAACGGTACCGACGCTGCGCGGCGGCCTGGCGGTAGAGTCAGCCAGAACTACCACCACCCACCCTTACCACAGGTTAGCAAGCGGCTGATCGAAATTGGAAGTCTCACTGAATGGGGCGGGGGAAATTGGGTATTGCAACATAGTTAAAAAAAATGCATCCATGGGGTAAACTGGTTCAACGTATAGAAACGTACCAGAATGTAGGCATCCGCTGATTATAATCTTGATAACCTTGATTGCTCATATGTTACATATCATTAATCACTGTAGAAACCTGGCAGGTAAACCTTTCATAACTCTTTTATCATATCCTATCTAAATTGACAATTTTCCGTTTTTCTAATTTACCTATTGCTTCTAAAGTTTTCTGGCGATTTTGTTATCAATCATGCGCTTTCGTGAAATTTGACAAACAATGGAGACGCTTGGTTGATGATGCTTATGCTCTACTACGGAATCTTACAAGGTCATTTAACGCCATACTCGTTTTCATATTCGAAATCATGTTTTAAAAGCGCTGAAATTTGATTAAAATGCAGAAAAATGGTTGAAGGGAAACCAACATGTAAATGAAAGCCCGTCTAATGAGGAATTCATAATGTTATTTTCACACGTTAGTTATAAGTATACTCATGCCTAAAAAATAATAGGTTTATCTTTATCCCCTCAAACCAGTAACTCATTTTACCCCACGGCCCATCAAACCCTATAATGTCTCAATGTTGGTGGCACCAATCAAGAAGCAGGGCTTACTCGAGTTCGTTTCCTTTGTATAGAAGAAAAGGATATAAAAAACCTGAAAACTGAAAAAGAAATCGCGAGCAAAGATTTTGGCATTGTTCCATAGAAATATTGTTTATAATGGAATGAGTGGACCGTGGACCCATTGCATTGAATGAGAATATAACATGTTCTTACCTTCTTGCCAATCTTTTTGTTGGTACAGCGTACCTCGATAGTACGTACATTTTGCCTCGATAGTACGTACACCAAAATTTACTTCAGACTCTAGTTTAATTTAAAAACACTTCACTAATACTTTACTTTTGCAAAAGAAAATAAAAAATGAATAACTCTTTTAAAGAAAAACTAGAAAGGACGAGCAAATTCCTTTTAATTCTACTACTGTGCTTATCTTCAGACAGATAGGCCTATTTCGTCTGTGACTTACAGACTTCTTCAGTGTCAAGTGCTCGACTGAAGAAAACCTCGCATTCGTTGTGGTATTTATACTAGGAGTGTATGTGTAGGTACGTATGTGGGTAAAAGTGTAGGTATAAAAATGTAGGTACAAAATTGTAGGTACAAAATTGTAGGTACAGATTTGTAAAAAAAAGGTGTATCTACCTGTTAGAAAACAGGGTGTCAATAAGATACCTAAAGCTAGGAAAATTCCTACCGATTTGGTAGGTAGTCAATTGGTGTTTGTTGTGTTATTTTTTCCTGCCGATTTGGTAGGTAGTCAATTTGTGTTTTGTGTATTGTGTAATGTTTTGTGTGTGTTAGGTAAAAATTTAAACAGCCACGTGTACCCATTGCCCTGATCCTTGTTAAGTAGTTTTTTTTTGTTTTGTTTGTAAATTTCTAAACTTTCTGCAACATCAAGTTTCCATGGGTTTGTAATGTGTCGTAAGAGTTTAATATTTGAAGTATTCAAAAAATGTCCTTCATTGAAAATATGTTCAGCAACTTTAGATTTAAAATGATGAATGAGTCCCTTGTCTGTATCTTTGTGTACTTTTGATACTTCCGTTATGTGTTCTTTGAATCGTGTGTTGAGTGTGCGTTTTGTTTGTCCTATGTATATTTTGTCACAGTGATTACATGTTACTTTGTAAACACCAGATTTTGTTAAGTTGTCCAACGGGTCTTTCGTAGATCCTAAGAGAGTTTGAAGTTGGTTAGCTTTGCTTGTGAAAACTAATTCAAAACCAAACTTTCTGAGAATTGGTCGGAGTTTTTTGGTGTCATTGTTGTAGTTCACAATTATCCGTTTAAGTGTAGGTTCTGTCCGTGTCAGTGTAGTCAAAGAACGTCTGTATTGTTGTTGTGTCTTTTTGTTGATGATCTGTTGTATTGTTTGTTTTGTGTAACCGTTCAACTGTGCTGTTTCGAAAATGTAATTAAGTTCTTTCGTTTTTCCTGTTTCACTAAGTGGAAGTGTCTGCATTCGGTGTATCATGTGATTGAAGGATGCAATTTTGTGTTGATGTGAGTGATTTGATGAATGTGGAATAGTGCGTTGAGTGTGTGTCGGTTTTCTGTAAATTTCGAAGGAAAGTGTTGATTCTTGTTTTACTCTGATACTATGAGTTTGTGTTATGAAGACTCCTATAACACGGATTTTCATAAAACAGTTTTTAAATGTAGCGGAATGAAAGGCATGAACGAATACGTTTGATGTAATGATTGCAGTATTCTTCGCTTTTCTGCTAGTCATGATATCTGACATCATCATTCTGGCGTTACATCCCAACTGGGGAGGACTGCTTCTCAGCTTAGTGGTCTATAAGCCCTTGCACAGTTATTAACTAATCGCTTTCTTTACCAATAGAACGTTGTAATAAAATAAAAAGGCACATGATAATTCAGTTTAATGTGTTCAACTTAATTCAACAAAATTTCTCAGCGTCTCACTCCAAAACATGAATCAAACCCATCAAGTTACTTATCCAAACCATCGATTTCAGTCCACTCACTTGTTATTTTTTTTTTCGTTTTCCAATAATTAACGTTTTTTTTTCGCGATACGTATAAAATATTTGACAGTTTTCCATGAATTTGGAAATTCAAACAACTTTGAGTACCGTAGGGCACTGCAAGCCGCGGTTGCTAAGGAAAATGTTCTTAAATTTTGACGTTTCGTGGCTTTGTTGTTTACGATTCAGGTTAAAAAAAAAGCGTCAGCTCTCGGATTAAAAAAAAATCGCCAGCTTATCATGAGTGGTTGAATTTAATTACCTTAGTATTTTTTCTTGAAGGATCCGTGGTTTCTCCACAAACTTATTCTGGAATCCCTCTAGGATTTATGTGATTCTTGAGGGAGCTATAACTAAGTTGTTTTTACCTGTGTTAATTCAAGAAAATCCTACAGGAACTACTTGAGGAATTCCATAAACAAAATACTCCAAAAAGATCATAAGAAACTCCAGCAGGATTTCCATTACAAACATCTGAAAGAATTCCAGAAGGGTCTGCAGGAATTCCTGACGGAGCTCTTGGTAGAAACCAAAAAAGAGTCCCTAAGTTCGCGATCATCGAAGTGCGGCCCGCGGGCCGCACGTGATGTTCAGTTCTCTATGTTGCCGTAGAATTCCTTGGAATGTTTCTGACGGAAGCTGTTCTAGTCCAGAAATAATCAAGAACAACGTGTTGAATGTTTCACAAATCGACCCAGGTGTTGCAATACGAGCAGTTGAAAAAATGGGCCTGAGGACCACTGCCCTAGATGATTCTTGGAAAGAGTTCTCGAAGAAATCCCGCAATCAGTTTCTGAAAGAATTCCTAGAAGAAGCTCTAAGAGGATTCCCGAAAGAACTTCCTGAAAAGTAATTCCTGACAGTCACCCAGAAGAAATTCCCGGAGGAATTTTCGAAAGAATCCTGGAAAATCCCAGAAAGATTACCTGGTGAAATTATTGTAGGAATCCCAGAAGGAATACTTGAATCAGAAGTAGCTCCCAAAAAAAACCGAAGAAGTTCCTGGAGGGATCTCGGAGAAGTTTTTAGAGGAATACTGAATGAAGTTCTTGCCAGGGATCTTGTAGGATTTCTGGAAAAGTTTCAGAAGGAGTTCCTGAATAATTCCCAGTAGATACTCCGGGAAGAATCTCGTATGAAATTTCAGGAATAAATCCTTACGGATTGTTGCAAGTACAGGGGATAGTCAAAATGATCAGGACAGGCAAAATTTTCACTTCTCAAAAAATGTTCAATTAGCTGTAACTTTTCGAAAAGTGCATCAACTATTCTCAAATTTTTACTGTAAGTTCTTCAACTAGGTGTGTATCAGTGGACAAAATTTGGAAAAGATCGTACAATTCTTCACGAAGTTATAAAGATTTTTGAAAAAGGTAAAATTATCTGATAGCCAACTTTGAGCTGTTATATCTCCGGATTCAATTAACCAAATGCAATGAAATTTTGACCATTTATGACTTATATAATGAGCTATGAAAAACCATTGACTTAACTTAATATTCTTAACACGGAAGAAAATTATAACGATTAGATTATTTTTCTTATGAATACCAAATTATCCAAAACATCAACATCGTTTCAAAATTCATGATGCAAATTATAGTTCATTTAGTTTCTCTCTAATTGACTTATATATAAATGCGTTTTGAAGGAAAGTAGCAACATAGACGCCAATAAGTTGAAAAAGTAATGGGATGCATATTAAAAATAGACCAATTTACTAAAAAATCGCGAAAAAATTTAAATCGCTATAACTTTTTCGCTTGTTAAAAATTTCAAGTTATTTTAAATGCTTTCCAGAGTTTATTATTTAAGTCATGAATTGTCAAAATTTCATTGCAATCAGTTCATTGAATCCAGAGATATAACAGCTCAAAGTTGGCTATCGGATAATTTTATCTTTTCCAAGAATCTCTATAACTTCGTGAAGAATTATCCGATCTTTTCCAAATTTTGTCCACTGATACACAACTAGTTGAAGAACTTACAGTAGAAAATTGGGAATATTTGATGCACTTTTTGAAAAGTTACAGCTAGTTGAACATTTTTTGGAAAGTGATAATTTTGCCTGTCCCGATCATTTTGTCTATCCCCTGTAGTTTTCGAAGGAATCTCGGTAAGAATTTCTGATACAATTTCCGAAAGAACTCCTAGAGAAATTCTTGGTGATGTTGCTAGAATTTCCAGGAATACCATCTGGAAGCCCAAAAAAGTAAATCCAGAGACATCCTAAAATAAACTTTTCAGAGAATCTCGGATGAAAGCCTGGAAGATTCCGGGGACTCCTTGAGAAATTCTGGAAGAAATCTCTTGAAGTCCGAAACGTAAACAAGAAGGTCAAAAAACGTCAAAAAAATTCTTTAGCAACCGCGGCTTGCATTGCCGTATAGGCTGAACCAATTCAATTGTTTCTGGGTGAACCCGAATTTTGAGATTCGGAGAAAGACATTTCGCTTTCTCGCTTGCTTTAGGGATTACTTCAAGTTTCTTTCAGTTCCGGAATTCCTCTAGGTGTTGGCTCCGAGATTTCTCCAGGAATTCTTTCTGGGATTCCTTAGGGATTCTTCCAGGAGTTTCTACTGCGATTCCTAATGAGATTCCAGGGCCTCTTTCAGAGATTTCTCAGAGATTCATTTCGAAACTTCACCAAGAATTGTAGATGTCACCAAAATCTGTAACACTTCCGGCAGTTCCAGGATTTCTTCCAGAATAGCTACAGGAGTTTCGTTCCGGGATTTCTCCATGAATTTATTCCAAGATTCTTTCTAAGAATTATCAAGTATTTTTTCCTTGAATTCCTCCAAGAGTTCCAGGATTCCTTCAAGAGCTCCTGGATACCTCTAGGAATCCCTTCTCGTAAAAAAATAAACTCTTGGAAGAGTCTAAGAAGGAACAATATTCAGAAGATTATGAAAATATCACGGCAATAAATATCGCAGGAGAAAATACACCTAGAATGTTTCTATAACAAGATATAACTGATCTAGAACGATTTAATTATATCTATACCAGTTTGGGTGGTTCTAAAAGATAACTCAAATAAAATCAATACAAGTTCCCAGAGACGAGATGCCTCTACGAAGCATCCCCAGAGCACGAGAAAATTTTTCCAATTAAGATAGGGTCCCAAACGAGCAAAATTACGTAATTAATAAACGGACCCTTAGGCCAAATGTATTGTTTGGCAATCCTGACGTTCTAGAAATAGCATTCTTTGATTTGAAAATGAAATTTGAAATAAAAATTTTTGATTCGATAGTACGTACGTTTCGATAGTACGTACACTAAACGAAGTGGTGGTGTACGTACTATCGAGGTATGCCTGTATTGATATAATGTCGAGCTTGAATTGTTATATCTCATGAATCAAAATACCAAGAAAGGTCATGTCTTCAGCTAACTTACATAGATAGCTAATGGCTTTCAAATAGTAGAAACTGTTGTACTTAGTACAATTGACATGTATTTAATTCATAATTATCCCATAATATGCATTCAGCAATGTTGTTAAGTAGTCTAATGACGCTAAAGTAGTGAACATTCTTGCAGGAATTCCCAGAAGTACACCTGGAGGAATTCATGAAGGAAGTTTTGGAAAGAAAAATAGTAAAAGGAATTCCAGAATGAGTCTTTGGCGTAATTCTCGATCAAATCATTATACATATTCAATATTCACACAAAATCTTTGAAAGAATTCTTGAGAGACGCCTTTAAAGTGTTTCTGCTGCGTTCCTGCTGATAGAATTCTTATAGAAATATTTGGAGAAATTTGTTGGGAAATCCTTGAGAGTAATTCCTTAAAAAATGCATAGGATAATGCCTGTAGGAAAATTTGGAAATATTTCTGAAGGAATTCTTTGAGAAGTTCCTAAACGAATCCTTGTAACAATTCCTGAAGGAATCCGCGGAGGATTTACTTTGAACAGAGGTTTCCAAGCCTTTTCTATCGCGGTGCATTTTTAGAAATAAATTACTGCGTGGTTCACTTACCTTACTTTACCGATCAGGATAAGGCCGGGGTGGCCTCTGCTGTACATAGTAGCCGTCTCCATTCCACTCGGTCCATGGCTGTTTGTCTCCAGTTCCGCACTCTGTATAGGGTCCGCAGATCGTCCTCCACTTGGCCTCCAGATTTTCGCGGTATGGACGATGGTTGGTTCTCGAGCAGCTGATGCAGCTCGTGGTTCATTCGCCTTCTCCAAATCCCGTCTTCCATCTGCACTCCGCCGTAGTTGGTAAGCAACACCTTCCGTTCGAAAACTCCAAGGGCGCGTTGGTCCTCTGCACGTAGGGTCCACGTTGCGTACCCATAGAGGACGACCGGTCTAATCAGCGCACAGTGGCGGGCCTCCATACAAAGGTCGGACAAAACCTCAAATGTTAACCGAAATGGCTAAAATTCATAGATTATGATGAATTAAGTGTCCTAAACCTATTTCTGATATGGAACTATTCATATATTTTGATTTTACTATATTAGGGTGGTTCAAAATTTTGAAATCTGCTGATTATGGGAGGCATGTAAAAAGTTATCGATAATAAGCTAACACGATGCGTTTTTTGAACGTAGATTTTGATCAACCTTTCTATTTGAGGGTTCCTATATCATGTATTGGCATTGAAATTACTTATAATTGTGTATTTTTTGCTGTTAGGGTGGTCCAAAATGTTTGAAATCATATAAATCATTAGAAAATCTCGATTATCTATGTTTTCTGTCAATGGATCAATTCAGATACACACAATGTTGGCTGAAAAGATGTGGTCTATTCTCAGGGACCCTCTCTAGACCACGTGAAGTTTTATGGTGGTTACACGGAGGTAAATTAACGATTTAAAATGGGTTCAGATAGTCTCATATAGTGAACTGCATAAAATTTGAACTGCTTTTTATAAATCTCGTTTCAACGACTTCATATATGCTCGTCCGAGTTTAGGTTTTTCATGTTGTAATGTACATTGATCTCTGTTATCACTTGACGAAGCAACCAAAATAACCTTATACCCATATAAAGAATTGGAAATACGTATTCTCAATATTGAAGGGAGTTGTTGATAAACGATCATAAGAGATCGGTAATATTATTGATAAACAGTAGAGCTCCAGCAAATATTTTCAAAATCTATATCACTCTGTGTGCCGTTCAGTAGAAATGTTTTCTAAGAAAATGCATGTATAATATACATAAAAACTTCAAGTTTTTGAAAAAAAAAAACGAGAAAAATAATTAAAGATTGCCTTGGTGATCGCGACGCTTACGCAGAAAAATATTTAACGTAGTGTTTTACGCCGTTTAGTGTATTCCTTCCGCATTTTATAGATGACTACTGCTATAAACTGTAACGATGTGCGTGTAGAAAAGAAGCGCGTAGGTGTCGACGAATTTGTGCCACTATATATTGAAACTACGATAGAAGTTCTTGAAGAGATTGCTTCTAAGCTTTTTGAGCAATTCTAACTAGAGGAGAGGATTCAAAAACACGATCAGTTTAAGAAAACCAATGAGCAATGGTTTGTAGTTATTGTTACATTTTTTTCACGATTGTTTTTCGTCTTTATTTTTAAAGATCAAAGAGTTAGTTATATTTGGTGGTCTTTAATAATGCGGGATGTAGGTAGCGTCTATGTGAATAAAGGCTTAATCATTCTTAGTCATCACTCCCCTTCTCTCCAGCTCACTCTTTTTAACTGGAGCACGCACCTTCTTGTGTTTTTCTGTAAAAAAAAAATAATAAAAAAAATAAAATAAAATAAATTAAAAAAAAATGTTAGAGCTGTGGCCATCCAGTTTTTAAACACCCCCTCCCACTGACCACTTGACTTAGTGAAGGTCTCTTACTAGAATGAGGTTTACATTAAATTGTTAGTATTGTAATGTCAATTTGAATTATGTTAAGATTAAATATAAACATCAAACAATATCACTTCCTCCACAACCATGCGCCTCCATTGTGACATAATAGAAAAAAAAATTTCGCGCTTAGTGCAAAAATGCGCAAACAGTGACCTATATAGCCAAAAACTAGACAAAATTGTACGTCAGATCCGGGATACGGTGTTGTTTTCTGATGTTTCCTAAACAAGTACTGGATCTCTTTAATACGAAGTTTTTCTCTAAAATTTCGTAAAGGACAATATTTTTGCATGTTGTAAAAACATAATAATTTTGTGATTGGATTCCAAACAAACCCTGAAATGGCATGGTCATTCATACCCAAAAACACCAATAATATTGTCACATTATCCAAATCTTCCTAAGTTTTACAACGAGGTCATGAAGAAAGCTCATAAAATAAAGACAATAATCCCTGGTAAAGTTCCACACAAACCTCAACTTTGAAAAAATCTACAAGACTCAATTTATGACTAAATGACTTGAAAATTTGGGGTTTTCTTAGTTGAAGTATCTATATTGGAAGAAAAATATTAGATAAATAAAATATTGAAGTCAATTTTTGAGGTTTTGTCCGGCTTTCGGCCACTGTGCAGCGTTTTGTAGATAGTTAACTTCATGTTATGGCGAACTTTATTCAATCGTAGAGTTCTGCGGAGTCGAAAGTAAGCACGGTTTCCTGCCACAATGCGCCTCTGAATTTCTGCAGTTGTCGTTGTCGGCGGTCACCAGTGAGCCTAAGTACACGAATTCTTCGACCGCCTCGATATCATCACCGTCGATATAAATTCGGGGTGGCGGGCGCGGTGATTCCTCCCTGGAGCCTTTTGCCATCATGTACTTTGTCTTCAACACATTAATGACTAATCCTATTCGCCTGGCTTCACTCTTTAGTCGGATGTACGTTTCCGCCATCGTCCCAAATTTACGAGCAATAATATCAATATCATCAGCGAAACCAAGCAGTTGAACGGAATTCGTGAAAATCGTTCCACTCATGTTTATCCCCGCTCTCCTAATTACACCCTCTAAAGCAATGTTGAACAGCAAGTATGAAAGATCATCACCTTGCCGTAACCCTCTGCGAGATGCGAAGGGACTCGAGTGTGTCCCTGATACTCGAACTACGCACATCACTCGATCCATCGTCGCCTTGATCAATCGTATCAGTTAATCCGGGAATCCGTATTCGTGCATAATCTGCCATAGCTGTTCTCGATCGATTGTATCATACGCCGATTTGAAATCGATGAACAAGTGATGTGTGGGCACGTTGTATTCGCGGCATTTCTGCAACATCTGACGGATGGCGAACATCTGGTCCATTGTAGCGCGTTCATCCATGATATTGCCCCACGAACTTTCTTGCAATCGGTGATATACGGTGGCATAAAATTTGAGAGAGTATCTTGTAGGCAGCGCTCAGCAGTGTGATCGCGCGGTAGTTCCCGCAATCCAACTTGTCGCCCTTTTTGTAGATGGGACTCATCCATTCCTCCATCGATGCCTTCCATCCATTCCTCCGGTAATACTTCCTCTGTGTTCGATATCTCTGTGTATTCGACACTTGAAATCGATGAATATATGATATGCGTTGGGGCCTGGTATTCAAGGCATTTCGAGTGAAGATCTGGTTCATTGTAGACCGGCTGTCGATGAAACCTTCTTGATAACTTCCTAGGAATTTTCTGCGCCATCTTGATGAGTTTAGCTGTGATACCATCCTTACAAGCTGCATAGTTGGTTTTGAGCTAGGGAATGGCATCGTCAACTACCCTTAGGGTGAAGGTTGGCACATTTCCATCCTCTGCGTACTCGCTTCCTCTGTTTCCGTGGTGTGGTCTCCCGTGCCTACGTGGTTTCCCGTGCTCCACGCCATTCAGATGCTCATCGTAGTGCTGCTTCCAGCTTTTGATCACCTCTCGTCCGTCCGTCTAGAGGCCCCCTTTTTATCCCTGCATATTTCGACTGGTGGTACGAAGTCGCTGAGCGAAGCGTTGAGCTTCTGGTAGAACTTCCGTGTTTCTTGAGAACGATACAGCAGTTCCGTTTCTCCACACTCCGCTTTTTCCAGGCGGTATTTTTTTCCGAAAGATGCGGGTCTGCTGTTGTGGCTTCTGTTAACAACGTTCCACGTTCTGCCGAGTTCTTTGCTGCAGCATTACCGCCGTCCTTTGCAGTATTTCACCAGTCCTCTACAGGGTGCACATCAAGCTCGCACTAGTCTGGCAACGCTCCCTCGAGATTCTGCTCGTATGTTGAGGTGACATCTGGTTGCTTCAGTTGCTCTGATTCTATGTCGTACCGTGACGGCTGCTTGTACAGTACATTGTTGATGACGCAGAGTTTTGAGCGCAATTTGACCACCACCAGGTAGTCTGTAGTTTCTCATACCGAGTTTCCAATATTTAGCAAGTCCTTTTCCGTCACGTGGATCGTCGCTATTGATCTAGTTCGTATTCTTGTCTTGTTTATTCTTCGAAGCTCGTTGATTTAACGATTGGCTCGCAAGGCCTGACACCCATCGCCTATTTTTCTGGAGGACCTCGGTGCACAGTTGAGCTTAGTCCTTCACTGGCACTTGGACGTTGATTAGCCGCTCCTAACATGGGGAACAGACGCTGTTGTGGCCCGCTTCTCCTGGAGAACAGACGAACAGGCTTGCAAAAAACACCTTCCTTCCCTGTCAGTCCATGACCAAGGTGTTCAGCGGGGTTGGATACCCGATCTTCTCTCAAACTTTTCTCAATGGGATCTTGAAAATGTCATACAGTCTCGATTTTCAACTCATTGAACTCAAGTTTCGATCAGAGGTATAGAATCTGGTTAATGGTTATATACATATGTATCTTTTCTTCCATAGTTTGATACCTTAGAGAGTCCAAATTGCGAATCATCTGTCTAGCACTTCCGCAAAGAAAATGCTCACAGGCATTCATCGAATTGCTTGCTATTAGTGGGATCCCGGGACCGGACCGGTATCTTCCTAGTCGAGCAATACGTAAACAACAATGTTGTCGTTTTGTCGCTATTTTGACGAACCGGAATCGCACGGACATGCGCGTTTCCCACGTTTTTCCATAAACACCTATATAGGTACACCCATATAACCCCTTTACCGCCCGTTTGTTGTTTGGAGTGCGAGATGTGCGCATGCTTGCCGCCCATCGGGAATTTCAGGCTCGTCTTACATTTTTTTTTGTTTACATACAAATGCTGTCTGTTGGTGCAATGTGTAGTTTTATAACAGGGGTTTTAAAGGCTACCTTCATGATTTCCACTTTGACAGTTTTTCTTACCCAGCATAGTTTGTACCTGATTATCTTTTGTACAGCAGACTTTCGGTCGGTGCAAACGGTTTAAATGCAATGCAACAGCAAGTTCGGAAAGTGCAAGAAATGAGCAGTTATCGTACCACCAAACGTCAAAATAGTGCGTCAGGTTAGCCCAAATGAACAGCCGAATGAATTTCACGTTCATTAAATGTCAACTCATGGGTTGTTGATGCCTGTCAGGGATTGCAGTTATCGAATTTCATTCACTAAGTGAAACAGACACATGTTGCAGTTATCGGGCGTCTACTGTACCCATTCACCAATCTTGGGAAAATTTGCAACACATTTTACTACAATTGTTCAATAATCTTTAAATGTAATACATATTTTCCAATTAGTAAAATTTCTACATTAATGTTTTATCATATTGTGCATTATTGCCCTATTTCTATTCGTTACAACATTTTGAAAAATCCACAAATGGTAGAAAAAAAACTACATTTGTTAGCATTGCAAAAGCTAGTCTCTACAACGAGAAGATATTAAGACTGTAGGAAGTGCTTAAAATTTCTCTTAAGAGACAAAAAAAACTATACATTAATCTATTACAAATTTCATTTGACCCGTTTTACATATAATTTTTGTAGTTTAAAACTAAAATCACATATCGAATATATCAAATTCTAATGCTTATGATGTCTACGGCGTCTTTCTTTTACAAATTGCAAATTGCAATCTGAGAACCCCTGTTCACTATGTAAGTGTATGCGTATGAGGGAAAACAACCAGAATGCATGGTGGAAAGGGGTTCTCGGCTTGCGGAAAATTCCGGTACGGAACTCTGCCGACAGACAGGGGTTCATTGTGTGCAATAGCTTCTCACTGCCTGCATCGTTTTCCAGAAGGAAAAATTACCATTCCTTCGAATCGGTGATAGAGTTTTAAAGACTGGTTAATCGTTAGTAAAAGAATTTAAACATCGGAGCAATATATTAGAGGATATATAGGAACTAAGTTGAACGTCACGCGTGTGTAAAATTCGAACATTTCTAAAGTGTGTGGTTGCCTCATGGCTGTGAATTTCGTCTCGTCGCCATCATCAGTGAGTGCAACTGCAGTGCAGACAGTGCAAAAAACGGGCAGCAAACGCATCCGTGCCGGCAATGGGAAATGGTCTTCCACCGGTGATCTACTGGGAGACCCCGAGGGTGGCCGTCTGCTGAAGGACCTGGTGGTCGTGCTGTCCTCAACGCGTAAACCGGAAACGAACAAAGGAACGACAACCCTAAGCGCCATTTGCAGAAGTCCCAGTCCTCTGCAAAAATGCATCCCAGACAGTGGAATGCAGTTGGCGATTGCATCACTCAATGCAGCGACGAGGGAGTTTTCCACCCTCGCCGAAAAGATGATAACGATAGCCGATAGCGATAGCGGTACTGTCAGCGCTAATAGGCAACAGGACGTTGATCACACCAATAGCAATAACACTATTGTTAACGAGAAAGAAAAGACTGAACCCCATATTTACAACACTGAAAGCGATGATATAACATTAGATGATAGTAAAACGTCTAGCCCGTCACAGTCGACGTCGTCTCTCCGGAGAAAGCCGCCATTGTCGACGAACGGGTTAGAGATAGATGGAGGGTCCGGAGGGGTTTCCATTGACAACAATATTTCCTCTGTAACAAGTACCCCCGCCGATTTTGCTGTTTGCCAACCCAAACCCGACAGAGAAAAGTTGGCGGCTGTACGAGACGGAAGCACTGCCACACAAGACTGTATCTATCCACGAGGTAGAGCTCCCCTGTTAGACGACAAGATAGACAAATTGCTAGATAATGTTGTTAAAATCAAAGCCGATATGCATCAGAAGATAGATCGACTTAGCCGCCGAATCGATCAAATAAGACTAGACGTACAGCTCAATATCGACAATGCGGACCGAGCGGTCTACAACAACATTCTGGAGATCGCAGGTATTCCCTACCGTAGAAACGAGAATCTTCAACAATGTTTTCGCCGAATTTGCCTCCTACTTGGCTACGCCGAATCAGACATTCCCTTAGTCGACATCCGGCGCAAACGTGTCGACGATCAAACATTCGATAAGACTGAAACAACTACCGTAAGCAATGGCACTGTAGGCCGTACTAATCATAGAAACCGTGAGGAACATTCGGAAGGCGGCTGTCCAGCTGTAGTCATCGAGTTTATCTTCAAATCGACAAGAGATGCCTTCTATCGGACGTATTCGAAGCATCGCGGTTCCATACGTCTGTCCGACATAGGCCTGGACTCCGATAGGCGGATCTACGTGAACGAGTCGCTGACGCGGATGAACCAGAAGTTAAAGAGCGCAGCCTTGAGGAAGAAACGAGAAGGATTGCTGCATGCCGTGTACACTGTTGACGGAACGGTCTACGTCCAGCAGCAACCGGGACAGAAGGGACGACGAATTAGCAGTGTGGGCGATTTGGATTGACAGTTGAAGGCAGCTGTGAAGAATGGTGGTTTAGAAGCGGACAAGAACCCGTCAACAATCGAAGGAGATGTGCTGGGATAAAAGCAAAACGAAGAGTTACCAAAAGACGGCCCAATCAGTTGGTTGGTGTTTCTTGGATTTAAAGTGCATTTCTTGAGTACTTCTTCACGCTAGGAAATTTGAGACACTAAATCTTTGTTACTTCTGGTTTTGTTACATCTAAGAAATTATGTTCGCAACGTTATCTATTGTTTTTATCAGCCGCTATATTTTATTTGCATAAAACACAATAGGGGTATTCACTAAACAGATTGAATATTATGCCTCTCAAGAAAAATCAGAATATGGCGATTATCTGCCTCTGGCTTCTGATATTAGCGCGACAGTCACTAATCATAACAGCGTCACCAGATTTAAAAGTATATAATTCCATTATATGGGGTTTGACAGCAAGAACACTCATTCCACTGAGCCACTCTTGCCGTTCGTCACAAATACATTCAAAAACATCTGCCACTTCGCGGAACCCACGTGCTTTTATTTTTGGCGGGAACAGTTTTTCTTTTGTTTTGCCTTGCGACTGTCATGCGGCGGTATGCCTTGCGAGCGTACGTCCGCCGCAGGACTCTAATATAAGATAAGCGCGACAATAAATGTGTATGCCATAATTATCTGAAATGTTTCATGGAATTGTGACATAAACAATCAAAGATTGCATTGGTGATTGCGACGTTTAATCAGCTTAATCAGTTTACGCGTTTTAGTGAATCCCCTAAATATTTCAAGCAATCAACAGAGTAGGGCTTAATCGCAACTCTAAGAAGCCGCTGGCTCTGGTTCGCTGGTTTAGAACCTTCAGAACGACGTAAATACTTGAATTCAAATGGTTCCATTTAATGATAAAATTTGGCCAAGAAACAAAAGTAAACCTCAGCTCACCACACACATCACTATAAAGTTTCAAATACTATGGCAAGGTTGATTGAAACGAGTTATTGTCAATGCTTAACATAATGCCACAATTTGCCTCATAGTTCATCTCCAAATAACAGTTTTAAGTTCAATACTCCAAATAGACAAGAAGAGGTTGTTAGAACCATCATAAAACCAAAACAAAAACGATATTAGAGTTTATGATGTCTCTCAAAACCTCTACGAGACCAACTGGTCATCAAAGTGTTACTTGGGTTGGGATAGTTCCTTACAAATTCGAGGTCTTCGTTTTTTGGGTTACTGTGGGGCAAAAAGAGGACATATTTCGCGATTTGTAAACTATCCACAAAGAACTTCTGTGATTACAATGAAAACTGCTGAGTAAGTGGTGCGTAATCGTGATCTAAATTATGTTACATGCAAAATATTTATACTGAATCTCGGTAAATAATGACTTTTGTTAGCTGAATTGCGGCAAAACATTTCCTGAACCTCGGGAAACAAACAACACATTTGCTGAGATCTCTTTGATAAACAAGTTTGCTGAGCGCTCGGTGGTGCCAATCTTTTTAAAAAGCAAAAAAAAAACTTCAATAAGTATTTAATTGTTTTGGGGTAAAATAGAAAATTTTCGTCATCTGGTGTAGATTTACGACAGAAGCGTAAATTTGCTTCTTGATCAAGTTTTATATAGGACTAGCTGTCCCGGCAAACTTTGTCTTGCCAAGCTGTGGTGATTTGACAACTGTTTAGGTCATCGCAGCAACGCACTCTAGATTGATTTCATTTTGATTACGTTTAATTTGTTCCCAGCTCATAAAAAAATCAGTATTTTCTCAATTTTCGTACTTTTTGAAATGATTTTTGTAACTTTTTCTGTATATAAACACAGCCCCCATGAATACGAATCAAACCCTGCATAAGTCATCCTGATCGGTCCACTCGTTCTTGAGTTTTGTTGCCTCAAAGGAACTTCAAACTCATTTTTATATATATAGATAGAACCATCTATTCCATGACATGTATTTTAAACCGTTGTATACCAGTGTCTTCTTAAAGTTGTGATTTTGAGTCCGTTTCTCCACTGTGCAATTACTCAGCCAAATTGGTCACAAGAAAAAAAAACAGTGCGACAAATAGCATTTGAACCCAGTACCTAGTGATCGAGAATCCCCTTGTAATCATCCACCCAGGACAGATATGGAACGTTAATTTCGATTTTCCTTAGGTAAACATTATATGTAATATGAGTTCCGATATTTGTTTTGGCTGAGTGCTTCTATTTCACTGTGATCTTTCTTCTATGCTCATTAAAATCTATTGCAAACTGTATATACTAATTTAGAAAAAAAAATACGTTGAAGACATCAAATGCAGACTATATGTTGCTTCCACCAAATTTCGACAAGAAATCCGGCAAAAACTAACGATGGAAAAAATAAGAGTGAGTAACTGTGAAATCATATCGAGTTATAAATTTCGTTTAGTGTAATTAAATGTCGAAACAATTCTATGGATAAAGCCGATAGGAAGCAAACAGAGTAAAACAGAAAGATTGGATGATTAGATTTATTTATTATAAACCATAGATATATAGAGAAAGTATATTTGAGAGAAAGAGTAAGCGAAACACAGTAATATAGCAGAGTTGTATAAACCAATGAGTCGAAATTATACAAGAGTTATTATACAGATATTTGTGGATTGTACACGTAACAGAGTGAAATTCTAAAAATTCGATCTAACATACCAAAAAGATAAAAACAAATACTGTCGGAAATAAACTGAAGTTCTTAAAACATTTTGCACTACAATGGAGCTTCAACAATCAAATGACGCTGCTAGTTGAATACTTCACAAAGATGAAATAAAATTGATTGGAACAGGTTTTCAGCTGGCAGTGTTTGTTGTGGTTCGGGATCTTTTAAACATACGAAGTTATAAATTAATTAATACACAGATATTACTGGACAAATCTATATTCCACGAAAACTGTAGGTAGTGATACTAGATACATACACACAGAAAAAATACATTTTTCTTATTTGAGAATACCTAACAAAACTAGCCAGTCCTGTCGTGACCAAGATGTCGTCCTAAACTTTAACTGATGTTTATTGAAAAATATGTTGGTATGGAAAAGAAAGAGTATAATTAATTTAATCAATATGCGACAAACAAGACAACATAGAATTTATTCCCGTCTAAATTTTGCATATTCTTATCTCGAGTAGCAAAGTATCAAATATCAATACGAATAGATCAATATTTTACGCTGATAGAGACTTATATTCTATATAAACTGAATAAAAAAAATCTATAACCGGCAGAGGTCGAAACTTCACCGGCGAAGGTAATGACGAAATGAAACGAATAACATAACAGACCGAGATGTAACAATAAACTTTCTCTAAACTAACAATTCATAGATGAATAGAAACACTATAACGCTCAAGTAAGGCAAGGAGATTTGTAGATGATGACCCCTATTGCTCCTCCACACACTTCCTCCTATTCATCTAATATCTTCGTAAAACACGTTACTTCTCAAGCTCTCAATAGATACTCCATTCAACCAATTGGACTGTAAAATGGATATGAAACCAGCAACAGTGTATGATAGAAATAAATACTAATGTTCGTTCGCTCCCAAGCAACATGTGTTAGTTTCTTTTTTCGTTGCAATCCTTGTTCTTAGTACAGTACTGCGGTAAGGATCTTGCCATTGATTTTCCGGGACAAAAATCCCGGAAAATTATCCCGAATTCCTGGATATTTTTTCCAAAATTCCCGGGATTACCCGAAAATTTAAGAATGACAATAGTGTGTTCTACTAAAACTTAACTCTTCACTCTAAATCTTCTTTATCTATATTTGATTTTTTGCATTCGATTCTACACTATCTCGCTGTCCAGTGGATATATGTGTTTTTCTATGAAAATAAAGTTTTTAATGAAAATCCCTGTGCTATTGATTTTTTTGCGGATAGTCTGAATACCTAATGATTCTGAGGATATATTCAAGCATATTAAGTTGCTATAGTTGTCTGAAATCTAAATTCTTAATGTATGGAATTTTTATAGCCATTTTGAACAGACTTTTTCAGAAAATCTATGGCTAGAGGAAGCTAGTTTCCTAAACTATTTTTTTTTTCAAATGATCTGAAAAATCTAAAAAAAAACTCTCAGGAATTGCATCACGCATTTCAACAGAAGCATGCCATGAACTCGCACTATAGTAATCTTGATGGAATGATTAGCAGATGTTTTAAAGGCTTCTAATTCAGGAACATTGATAAACAATTCCTAACAGAAATTCTGCAGGACTTTATTATCTTATCTCTGGAGCACAGACAAACAGACGTAACACTTCGAACATTTTTCGATTCAAATCATAGTCACGGAAACATATTCGCCCGATGCTAAAATGACTAAGTTTGGCCGACCATCAACTAGGTGGTGGTAGTGAGCAAACGTCAAACTCGAATGTGTCAAACGATGTGAGCGCCACAGGTGGGTAGTTGGCCAACTATCAAATTTTGAAAAAGATGGTTAAATCGAAGTACGATGGGAATTATCAGAGTGTTACGTCTGTTTGTCTGTGTCTGGAGCATCATTTGACGATGCTGTAAGGTTCCTTGATAGGGTCTGGGACCATTTGGGCAGGAGCACCTATTTTGGGCACCTGATGCTATAGCTCAGTCAATGTCAAACCAATTGGCTTGAATTTTCGTACACGGCTAGATACTGTGCGTATCTCACCGTGTTTCAGAAATCAAATCAATGGGTTCAAAATTGAATGAGTTATAGCAGCAAGTGTCCACAATAGGTGCTCCTGTCCAAATGGTCCCACACCCTACATTTTCTTCAAATGTCCCGGTGAAATGTCTTGTGCATCTCATTAAATTATTCTGGGCAAGAATTTAAAAATAAATTTCCAATGAATATTATGAAGAAATTTTAAGGAGATTTTTTTGAATTTATTTCATGCAAAATAACATTTCGTATTCATGGAGCGGATCTGGTGTGATGGTTAAAGCACGTGGCCATCACGCCGAGGACCTGGGATCGAACCCCACTCCCGACATACTCACAAAATGTGAGTTCTACTTCGGAAGGGAAGAACAGCGTGGGTCACGAGATGAACTAGCCTTGGGCTGAAAATCTCGTTAATACAGATAAAAAAATCGTGTTTAGATTTTGCTGTAAAAAACTAGGTTTCAGAATGAAATTAAAAATGTGTAGTTCAGTGCGTTGATTTATGACATGCTGGGTGGATTCTGAGACTCCAATCATATTCTGGGGCTTTCTAATCTAAATCTTGTGGAATCCTAAAAGACATACTGGGGCGGAACCAAGGCGGAACTTTGCTATGAATTTGAGGAAAATTCGGTGGAATTTAATTGCGATTCCGGTGAGAATTTCTATGAGCATATGTAGGAAAACTATAGTAGCATTCTAGGAATAGATATCACTAAAAAACATTAAGAACTATTAACACGAATATTGGAGGAAACCCCTCCTGGAGGAGTTCCTCACAAATTTGCTGAAAGAATTCTTTGCGAAATTGGTTGGTGAAATTTCTTAAGGTCCGGAATTTATTGCATAACTCATAGTAGAATTACGGAACTCCTGCAGTAATTCCTTAAGGTTTTCCATAAGAAAACATCCACACTTCCTGAAAGATTTCCATAAGAAACATCTGAGGTAAATTAAGAATGAACTTAAATTAGAATTGCAGAATAATGGCAGATATTGCATAAGGAATTCCTGGAGAAGTCCTTGGAGGAATATCGCCAGAATTTTATGGAAGAATCCAGAAATGATTTTTATAATAAATCCCAGCGCGAAATTCTGGAGAAATTTCATAAGGAACTCCTGGAGAAATCTGATATTGAATTTCCGGACGAATTTAGGAAAGTATTCCAAAATTAATCTTTGGATTAAATGCTGGGAAAAAAACTTCTTCTAAAGGAATTGCGGAAGAAATCTTGAGTAATCACTCTATTCGAACTATTCGAGAAACTCATAATGTAACTCCTTGAGAAACCCTAGATAGACGTCCTAGAGAATTCTCGGAAAAGGTAATAGAGAAATCCCTGCATAAGTCCCACGAGGAGTTCCGGTTGTCGGTAAGATTTCCTGAAGAAATCCAGCAGAAATCTTGTGTAGAATTAGCTAAAGTTAAAATACACATAAATAAAAACAAAAAGAGCAGAAATCTAGAAGGAACTCCTAGAGAAATCACAAAAGGTATGCTTTGAAGAATCCAGCACAATATCAAACTCCTAGATGAATTGCAGAATGAGCTCTTCATTGATTCAGAAGGTTAGTCATAGAAGAAAAAGTAATCCTAAAAGGAATTCTGGGAATAACCGGTGAAGCAACTTCTGAAGGAGGAATCTTTAGAATTCCTTAATTTGAGAATTCCTCCAGGAGTATCTGCTGAGATCACTTCAAGAGTTCTTTCTGCGATTTCTTCAAGAGTTCCTTCTGTGATACTTACCTTACCGATCAGGCTAAGGCCGGGGTGGCCTCTGCTGTACATAGTAGCCGTCTCCATTCCACTCGGTCCATGGCAGTTTGTCTCCAGTTTCGCACTCTGCGTAGGGTCCGCAGATCGTCCTCCACTTGGTCGACCCACCTAGCTCGCTGCGCATCACGTCTTCTTGTACCGGTCGGATGGATGACTCTCGAGAACCATTTTAGTCGGGTTGCTATCCGACATCCTGATGACGTGTCCCGCCCTCCGTATCCTCCCGATATCGCGGTATGGACGATGGTTGGTTCTCTCAGCAGCTGATGCAGCTCGTGGTTCATTCGCCTTCTCCAAGTCCCGTCTTCCATTTGCACTCCGCCGTAGATGGTACGCAACACCTTCCGTTCGAAAACTCCAAGGGCGCGTTGGTCCTCTGCACGTAGGATCCATGCTTCGTGCCCATAGAGGACGACCGGTCTAATCAGCGTTTTGTAGATAGTTAACTTCGTGTTACGGCGAACTTTATTCGATCGTAGAGTTCTGCAGAGTCCAAAGTAAGCACGATTTCCTATTACAATGCGCCTCTGAATTTCTATGCTGGTGTCGTTGTCGGCGATCACCAGTGAGCCCAAGTACACGAATTCTTCAACCGCCTCGATTTCATCACCGTCGATATGATTTCGGGGTGGCGGACGCGGTGATTCCTCCCTGGAGCCCTTTGCCATCATGTACTTTGTCTTCGACACATTAATGACTAATCCGATTCGCCTGGCTTCACTCTTTAGTCGGATGTACGTTTCCGCCATCGTCTCAAATTTACGAGCAATAATATCAATATCATCAGCGAAACCAAGCAGCTGAACGGACTTCGTGAAAATCGTCCCAATCATGTTTATCCCCGCTCTCCTTATTAAACATTCTAACGCAATGTTGAACAGGAAGCACGACAGACCATCACCTTGCCGTAACCCTCTGCGAGATTCGAAGGGACTCGAGAGTGTCCCTGATACTCGAACTACGCACATCACTCGATCCATCGTCGCCTTGATCAATCGTATCAGTTTATCCGGGAATCCGTATTCGTGCATAATCTGCCATAGCTGTTCTCAATCGATTGTATCATACGCCGATTTGAAATCGATGAACAAGTGATGTGTGGGCACGTTGTATTCGCGGCATTTCTGCAACACCTGGCGGATGGCGAACATCTGGTCCGTTGTAGCGCGGTCACCCATGAATCCAACCTGATATTACACCAGGAACTCTTTTGCAATCGGTGATAGACGGTGGCATACAATTTGAGAGAGTACCTTGTAGGCAGCGCTCAGTAGTGTGATCGCCCGATAGCTCCCGCAATCCAACTTGCCGTTCTTTTTGTAGTTGGGACATTTAGGATTCCTAAACGAGTTTCAATTTACTTGTTTCTAGTAGTTCCTTCAAAGCACTCCCCAAGAAGTTCTTCTTTTCCTTCTGAGATTCCTCGAGGAGCTGAGATTTCTCCGGAAGTTCCATCTATAATTCATTCAAGAGTTGCTTCACGGGAAGACTTTCCTAGAGGTATCCTGGAACTCGTTGAGGAATCCCGAAACTCGTGGAGAAATCCCGAAACTACTGGAGGAATCCCAGAAATTTTTTTATGGGAATCTCAGAAGGAATTCCTGGAAGAATCCTGTAACTTACGGAAACATCTCAAAAGGCATTATTCTTGGAGAAATTTTGGAATGAATCTCTTGATAAATTCCTGAAGGAGTATGTGGTAACCGCGTCTGGCAAGCGCGAGTGTGTATATCAGACTAACTATTCTGCTGTTGTGCTGCGCAGAGTGGGTCGGCTGATATGCCTCCGCGCAGGTGCATGTATGCGCGCGAGTGCATTGTGAACGAGTAAGACACTCGTCACCACATCCCCCTTTCTATAAACTGAATTTGTACATTGGCTTATAATTTTCTAAAGCCCGACTAATCCTTGAAACCGTCGAGTATCAAAACCGTCTAAACACCATAATGGATAGACACCAAATCAGTGTAGTGACAAGATACCGCGCTCCATGAATAAACTACACCCATTGGTACTCCTTGAACCTCCAATGATTCCCCTGATCGGCATTCCACCATCCTTCAGAAAATATGATGTTATCGCCAGACCAACACTTCCGAATTTCAGCAGACCTGTCCCGTGTCTCACCCTTTACAATGAAATGTGTCCCCTAATCAAGGATACCATTGACTCCTTATCCTGGCCATCTATCCAATGGCAACAGCAAACACAGTTCTAAGGTCAAACACTCTGGAGGTGTTTTTTCTTTAGCAGGTATAGGTTCACTGTTCATATTATCTTCTGATCACGCGACTTTCTCGTCTTAGTCATCTTATATTTAAACGAACTATCCCTTATTATTGATAATCGTTGAATTGTGGTTCCGTTTTGGTCTAGTCAAATGCTTTTAGTTGCACTGAATGTTACTTGTATATGCAAAAACGACAACACGTTCAATGCTCACAGTACGACTTCCCATTTGTCTTTGAAGGGAGCACGACACCAGGCGACATAATAGCATGCAACGCACAGTCAAACACCTCCCCTGACGACTGCATTGAGAATCGAACCCGCGTTACATATCATAGCACTGCCAAATGAATGATGACACCAACCATACGACTTCGATGCCATGAATATTCTTTGTAGTCGCATTTTTTTTTCATGTGAGGTAGCTGGCACCTCCTCCGATAGACGCTCTTCTTGTGTTCGCTCTATGTGACCGCAGCAGTGCAGCTCTAGTGTTAACCTTCCAAAGTTGATATTGGACCCCTTTTCTAAGGCCATCCGCATTTCAGCACAATTCCACAGCACTATCGATGAACTCCCGATGAAGCCCAACACCCTCTCGCAGCAGAACAATCCAATTACTGATCCAATTACTGATCTCACGCTTTACTGAATTCATTCTTGGTTTTCTCAGGCTGAACGGATATTTACCTCTGTGAATTCAATTACCACACTTACCATCTTCCACAATAGATTCCTGTAATCGAAACTATTACTACTTGTACACCCTCAGTGAATTTAATCACAGCAACACGCTTCCAGTGAATTCAATCACGAGTCCTCACCATACCGACCTACTCTTAAAGGGCAGATATCTCTCCTTCTTCCGGCGTAACGTACTAACTAGGAAAACACCTGCTTCTCAGTCAAGTGTTCGAGCATCTGCAAACCAACTGATATCGTCCTCTGCCAATGACAATCTTGCAACTGTATACGAAGACACTCCACGATTAAGGAATCTAAAGAAACCATTATTACGTCTTGCCGAACACTCGCTTATCCACAAATTCGGCCACAGGCCAGATACAACTAATCACGCTCATAACAGAGTCCTGTATGGACACTGTTTGGTACAATCGCTCTAAACAGTGTAGCTTTAATCATAAAACTCTACTCCACTCAATCAAATCACTCTTGCATTCGAACTTGCAACACATTAAATCAAACAGACCATTACATGAATAAAGCTGCAAACAGCTTCCAGAGGCGAAATTCACTTTGTATGAACACATCCACCAACATTTACGCAACAATCTCCAAATTTTTTCTGTCCAATATGTAGATGTTACCATTTGAGTCTGATAGTCTTACTAAAGATCTGCTCCAAAGAAAAAGTTGAGTATTCATGATGGCCCAGACCCGCATTGCACTTTGTGCTGTAGCTTTTGATTCCAGGCACTCTGACTTACGCATTTGTTAAGCAGAATCCTTAACCCCAATAGTGAAGATCTGAACATGTGCCATACTAGAGCGAAATGTGACTTGACATGCACAAAAAAATCGACTGTATTTCAAAATTGGAGCTATCAATCCAGTTGGATCCATGGAACTGTTCATTCCTTCCACTCCAACGAAGCAGCTACCGAGACAATACAAAGCAGAAACAAATAATACAGATAACTCGTCCGAACACCACTGCCAACGTAGCAAAGGAACAAAACAGCACTAGTTTCATTGCAAGAGGCCGCTTGATGGCATGATCATCCTGATAACACCGTCTAGGACAAATACACTACCACAAATCCAATCCAAGACAAGATATGAAAAATAATTCTGTCTCTTTCCTGATGCCATGCCAGCCAGTTCCTCCCTCAGACGCTGGGCCACTCATTAAACGGAGCCAGCCTATTTGCCAAATGTTCCATGGCTTCCCTGAACTGTGCCAGCATCCATAAACGGTGAGCCCTCTGTGCCGGTTGATGCGCTTTACCTTTTGAACTCGTGTGGAACAGAGAGCTCCTATTTTTTTTTTTTTTTTACAGTGCTTTATGATTGCGATATTTTGTTTTTATTTTCATTCTTTCCATTTTTGTACTCCAGTCCAAGGTTTTTATATAATGGAATGTTAAGCAGGACGTTTAGTTTGTGGAGAAAAGCAGAGGAAGCCAAATTTCAAAGGAATTTGCTGCGGGGGGGGGGGGGGGTGTTTGTTTTCAGAATTTCTCACGGTGAAAAAAATAATGGCCGCTCAGCCAGTTTTGACATCTAAGACTACCTTAGAATATGTAAATACCTTGCTCCTGTCATTGCTGTATTCCTGCCGACAACACGGTAGAGAAATGAGAAATGTACTCACACCGACACGCAGTATGCTGAAAGCGAGAACTGACAGCGCCAAATTTCATTCTATTTCTGAAGGTGAGTGTTTTCACAAGTGGTGGCATATAGGGTACTCACTCTCACAAGCCACCGCTTGAGCAGTTTGTGGATAATTGGGAATGATACTTGGTAGGGTCACTCATGAAAGAAGCTCTCGGACTTTGTCAGTTCTCACAACGTGGAACTGAAAACAACCTATGCTGCCATTCATTTTCGGCTGAAAAACAGCAATTGAGACTGATACTTAGCAGCCCTGGTAGCAGATATCAAGAAATATTGCATGACTTACGAAAGCATTAAAAAAATACATTTCCTAAAAGGTCTTCCGCAGGACCACGATTCGAACCAAAGCTCTCTCGACAGGATTTCGCTGGACAACCCCTCGCCAGCCTCGTTGTGATATGTGCTCCCTCTTTGCATTCTCAGTTAACTCCAGCACCTCTGTTCTGCGCCTATTCAAAACACTTCTTTCTCCATCCGCATTAAAGCGAATTCAATCACACCTCCTTGTGTGCTCAGACGGTCAGTCAGTGAATTTAATCACAGTTCATCCCATGCGGTCTCTCTGTAACTCGTAAGTTAATTTCATCACATTGTAAGTGAATTCAATCACATGACTATTGCCTATCCGTAGTTTCCAAGTGAATTCAATCACAGTTTCTTCAATGGTTGTTGCCATTGGCATATTCACGTCCTTCTCATTATCTTATTAGTGAATTCAATCACGTATCTGTGATTTCCAAGTGAATCCAATCACAACATTGTTCATGCACTTCCTGTGAAACTAACTAAGTCCTGTACTATGTACCAACGATAAACTAATATTTCAATACATGACATGACATGCGAAACGTGAGGCAAATTCTCCAGAAATATTCGCTACTTGGCGAGAATAATTGAAATCCGTTGATGCAATCAACCTCCCCGGGAGGCTAGCAGCTTTGAACAAACTGCATGAACAACCACTGAACTAAATTACGGACTTTCTGGGGTATTTGTTGAATGTAGTTCAAAATCAGGATGCTATGACTGGGTGAGTTTGTCTTAAAGTCTTGACATTTTCTTTATTGTGGATAGAATGACAATTGCCAACCGAATGTATGGATTGATAGCTATAACGTACCATCCGAAACCAACCGAAAGCGTCAAACCCAGCGGCAGTTATCGAAATAAGTTTTTCATACCACCAGTGAAATTAGTTTTTTTTTTTACCATAAGTGAAAATAGATTGTAAAAGGAACTACGACTTATAAGAAATTCATCCTACATCAATTTGGTGTTTTCCATTTTGTTGCCTATAGAATTTATGGAGAGCAACATGATTCAATAGGCGCTGGAAACTTGAAGAAGAAACATGGCATTCTTAATAACACAGCGGCACTTTTGGTGGATGCACTCATTGAATAAAATGATAATAACAGGAGTGAATTTAATCACAACATTTCAAAGATTTTTTTTTTCTTTCATCATTAGTGAATTTAATCACTATGTCTTTAAAGTTCCTGGTGGAAATGAGCACTCACAAAATTAAACTTTGTCCGATTTCACCTTTCTTCCAAAAAACGGCGAGACAACATTTCATTTGTCACAAACCTCAACAATTACTAAATACCGATTCAACACTTCAACTACATTCCGTATGCATCGAAAGCACCCGTACTCTCCTTTCATTCCTGCAGGTTTAATTATATTAAAGTATCTACATACCTCTTAGAAAAAAACCGCGCGCATCCTTCATCGCACCGGTGCATCCGGAGCAACGCCGACAATCAATACTCACTGTACTCTTCTACTGAACATCACCGCAGTAATTCCAAAATCCCAAACCTTCATACAACAGAAACAGGCACACAGTTGCACGAGCTGTGTTACCATGCTCACCTGCGGCTGATCACTAGCACATTCTCTTTATAAACACTTCTCTGCATGCCGCGCGCATGGGACAATGGCTCAAGGTCATCGCATTTTTTTCCTACACAAAGCCCCACGCTGCAAGCGGCGTCACATCGTTGCTTTCTTTTTTTTCTGTTACTTATTCCAAAACTCTGCTTCAAGATCAAAACTATTCACTTTAATACCTTCATTTCTTCATTTTTTTCACAATTAAATTTCTACTATTTTTTTCTTTCACGATCTACTTGCATTTTCCACCAATAAATATACCATTTTTTTCTCGAATGAAGGATGATCACATGCTTTTTTTCTTTTCTAAGCTCCACACAACTAAAATTTTGCATACATTTTACAACATATCAACACAGAATATATGCAACAACCAAATTAATAATAATAAAAGCCCGAAATCGCTTCACACGCGGCAGAACTTGATTTTTTTTTTTATCCTCGTCGCCACTTGTGGTAACCGCGTCTGGCAAGCGCGAGTGTGTATATCAGACTAACTATTCTGCTGTTGTGCTGCGCAGAGTGGGTCGGCTGATATGCCTCCGCGCAGGTGCATGTATGCGCGCGAGTGCATTGTGAACGAGTAAGACACTCGTCACCACAGAGTACATACCTAGAAGAGACCTGGATGGATCCTTCTAGAGAATCTCAATAGAAACTACTGCAAGAATCCCAGAAAGAATTCCTAGAAGAATCCCTGAAAGAATTTCTGAATGAATCTCGAAATTAATTCCTGGAGAAATCTCGGAATGAATTCTCGCAAGAATCTCAGGATGAATTCTATGAGGAAACCCGAAGCGTTCGTAAGAATCTTAGAAGAATTTGTCGTAGAAATTCCGGAAGGAATCTCTGGAGAAATCCCTGAAGGAGTGCCTTGGGTGGAACCTGTTAAGGAATCTCTCCAGAAAGAACCCCAGAAAAATAGCTCCCTGGACCATGAAGAATCCCAGAAAGAACTCCAGGAGGAATCCCAGGAATAATTTCTGTGAGAATCTCGGATCAAATTCCTGAGAGAATCTCGGAAGAAATTTCTGGAGTTATCCCGGAAATAATTTCCCGTTCCTAGAGGAATCGCGGAAATAATCCCTGGGGAATCCTGAAAGAAATTGAGCTGGAGAAACCGAGAAAGCAATTCCTGGAGATAGCCTAGGGAGAATGTCTGGGGAGAATCCCAGAATGTATTACCGGAAGGAATATCTGGAGGAATCTCAGAAAATTTTGCTGGAAGAACCCCACCAGCAAGTCATAATTTTACTTCTCAACACACGTTAATCCACATTTTGATTTCAATCACACTACTTATCTTGATTAAGTAGAATTTTGCCAATTGCGTAGCACGAATCGCACCCTTAGCATGATCCCTACAAATAATAATCCTAAATAAACTGGTAGTTTTCCCAGATCTCAAGCTCAAGCAAAATGTCTTCCCCGAATATCATAATTTCGGTTTAACTTGAAACCCTGGGAAGCCAACGAAATTCCTCTAAGGTGAATATATGACGAAGCCACACCTCAAATTTTCCAGTGCACAAATCTGAAGAATCGAATGTAAGTTCACAGACAAACAGACGTAACACTTGCGAAATTTCCATCGACCACGCTTTTAACGCTCATTTTAAATTTTCATAGTTGTGGCTTTCACAACCAGTGGCGAGCGCATCGTTTTTATATGCGTTTGACGTTTGATACTAGCGCCTTCTGTTGACGATATTCGCCTTGACGGAGGCTCTCTGAGAGAATTGCGCTGTGCGTGAAAACAATTTTTTTTAACATGGGAAAGGATAGGAGCTGCATTTTCAAATGCTTCTAAAATATTTTAGGGACCTCAGATTGAAAAAAGTGTTAATGTTTTGCAATATACTTTCAATTAGCAACATTATAACTGGTTTTAGACAAAAAGTTTTTAAATCTCAATGTTATGTCTATAATATAGCGCATCAAAATCTCATTCGATAACATTAAGAACGTTTTGCTTAAAAAAATTCTATAAAGAATTAGAAGCATTTGAAAATGCAGCTCCTATCCTTTCCCATGTTAAAAAAAATTGTTTTCACGCACAGCGCAATTCTCTCAGAGAGCCTCCGTCAAGGCGAATTGCACAACACAGTGATTCGTGCAACTTTTCCACCACGTGATGGTAGTGTGAACTGGGTGATGGATTTCCATGAAAATCGTTCAAGGTGTTACGTCTGTTTGTCTGTGGATTGATCATCACCAGCGGGTAACCAATCGATCAACATTTCAGCGCAAACCGGCTTCGGTTCCTCAGATTTGTGCTCTTGAAAATTTGAGGTGTGGCTTCGTCATATCTTCATCTAAAGAGTACCTCGGCATTTGAGCGGCGTTTGAGGAGTGTGCCAGGGGATCTCAGGGGATGTCAGAGATGTTCCTGAGCGTTTCAGGGGGTTTCCGAAGTGAAATGTCCGTGGATAAGTCTTCTGGAACACATAGCGTCCGATCCGTCGAGGTTTACGTTTTTTTGACAGTTCTCATGTGAAATGTGTCAAACTACTGTCACGCATTTTTAAACCAACAAACTATCAAATAAACCTCAAAAATCCTTGGAGGACAGGACATTTTGATGTCTTAAGACGTGACAAAATTTAAATCAGGATTAATTCTTTAGACTCTTGTTAGCATTTCAAAACCAATAAACTATCAAACAAACAAATTTTGAGAGAAGGCTTTCAATCTGGTTACGAATCGAAGAAGCAATGTGGAGCAAAAACGATTTTTCGAACCACGCAGTGGCGTAGCAAGGGGGGTGCGATGGGTGCGGTCCGCACTGGGCCCCCGATTTCAGGGGGCCTCCAAATCTAGGAAGATTTTTAACACTGGTTTGAATAAAGTTCTTTAAATAGCGAAAGATTCCTATAAGTTTAACACTTCGCAGAACTTTTGATAGGTATGTGGGGGCCCCTTCGTGATTATCAAGAGTTTTTTTTTTAGGGACACACAGAAGGCCCCAACATTTAAAGAAAAATGTGTTAGAATTAAAATTGAATTTTACGAAATTCAGTATTGATATGGAAGTAAAATTCATGAGCATTGTGAAAACGTCCCTGGTATCCTAATTACAGGACCAAACATAGTTGTTGATTTAGCTTAAAATAGCAGTTGAAATTCAGGGGCCGCAGTTATGAAAATTAAGATCTGAACAGATGTCAGGCGAAAACCGCAATAACAATAGTTTGTCGGCTTTCGTATGAAAAAAGTGTATTCAATGTATCCAACGATTTCATCAGGTATTTCTTCTCAAGCATTCCTTGAAGGGTTTCTGCGAGATCGCCTTCGGGAATATGTACAGTCCCGATTCGTTCGTTGGTGGCTCGATGGATGGGCTGTCTCAATAGTTGAATGCTCACTGGTTGGGGCAAAACCATTGGCGGAGCCAGCTTTTTCTTTTTTCTTACTCACTCTCCTAAACACACACGAGAAAGAGCGAGATGAAAGAGGAGGCAAGCTGCCCCCTCTTCTATCTTTCTCCTTCTCGTGTATGTTTAGTAGAGTGAGTGAGAAAAAAGAAAATGCTGGCTCCGCCAATGGGCAAAACCCAATTAAAAAGCACTGTCAATGTCAAAATAGATGTCAAATCGAGTTTGACGTGTGACCGCCGTTGCATCGGAGCTCCTGTATACAGAACGTTTGTTAAAGTATGCGAGTGTTTCGTGACGTATTTCTCGTCACTCGCGTGTGTCTAGAGCATTTTGATCAGATGTCAGTTTCCCCAACGAACGAATAGGATTCGCTAATCGGGGCGCAATTGTGACCCAACCAGCGAATCCAGGCTGTACTACGATTTATCTAGCAGTTACTTCAAAGACTTCTACAAAAATTTCTCTAAGATTTACTTCAGAACTTGAACATGGATTGCTTCAGGAATACTTCTAAGCATTGATTTTGGAATACTTGAATTGGTTCCTTCAGGAATACCTCTTTGGATTCCTTCATAAAGTCCTTCGAGGATTATGTCATGAAGTCCTTCAACGAATTCTGCTGATGAACCTTAAGGGATTTATCCAAGATTCTTTTAGAGACTTCTTCAAGAAGGAATCTTGCAGGAGTTCCTCATGGAAAATGCCTTTGATGAATTTCTGAGATCATGCTTGATCGGGTAAGGCTCTTGAAAGGATTCTTGTGGAATTTTCTGAAGCAATTTTGGAAGAATTCCCGAAAGAATCCTTGTAAAAATGCTTGCAGGAAGTTTTGGAGGATTTTTTAAAGGAATCCTCGAATAATATTCTAGATGCATTCTAAGATATATTCAGAAAGAATCATTGGGTTGATTTTGGAGATATCTTTGATGACATTCTTGACGGGTTACTACAGTACTGTGAAGTAGTAGTAGAACTACTAGAAGTACTATGAGGGAACACGTAAAGGATTCCTGAAGAAATTTTGAAAGCAAAGGAATGTTTGGAAGAATGCCTAGAATATTTTTCAAAGAAATCAATGGCATAAACCCCAAAGAATTCCTCTCAAATTCGTTGATGTTGATTTGCAAAACAATTTCTATAGATTTCCGTGGAGAAATTTCTGATGGAAGCCTTAGTGGAATCTCTTTAAGACCCCTAGAGGGAATTTGTGCAGGAATCCTTTGGGGATGAATGTGTTCACCTTTGCAGGGTTATCTGAAGGAAAACGTTGAGATATCCCTGAAGGAATCTTTGTAACGTAGCTTGAAAAAATCCTTGGAGAAAAAGAAGTCTTCACTGGAATTTCTTAAAGGATTCATGATTGAATCGTGAAAGGGCAATTGAACAAAATGCCTAAGGAATCTTTGGATGATTTCATACAACAATTATTGGAAGAACTTCTGAAAAAATCCTTAAAATGCTTGAACAATGCTTCGTAAGATATCCTTGAAAGGACTTCGAAAAAAAACATTTGTGGCAATGCAAAAAGAATTCTTGCAGAAATTTCTAAAAACAAATCTTTAAAGAATTCCTAAAGAATTCCTCTGGGAAATTTGCTCAATGGATCATGTGGGGTAGCTCCAAAGGAATCGTTTGTTGAAATATTTAAGAAGCTCTCTATGGAATTCTTGGGAATACAGAAATTCCTTCAGAAACGCTGTAGCAACTTTCGAAACAAATCTTGGAGGAATTTGTAAAGAAGTCCTTGAAGTTATTCCTAGATGAATCGTAAAAGATATCTAAGAAAGAGTTCTTGGAGTTTCTCATTTGGAACAAATGCTTGATGAAATCCTTGGAAAAAATCTTAGAAGCTTCGTGAAGAAAATTCGACCGAAATTGGTGCTATCGTTAAGTAATTTTTTAATGGTATCAATAGATGGAAACCTTGGAAGGATGCCTTAAGAATTCATTAAAAAAAAATCCAATAAAATTCTTGGACGAATTTTATTGAGAATTCTTGAAAGAACTCTTACATTTTTCTATTAGAATTTTCCTTTGGAAATTTCTTTTGGATCTTTTTCAGTAATTGCTTTGGAAATTCGTGCAGCAATTCGTTGGGGAATATCTTTGAAAATTTATTTGGAAACTCCTTCGACATCCTTCATTATTTTTAAAGAAATTCTTTGGCAATTGTCTCAGCTATTGTGTTCGCAATTCCTTTGGTAAAAATTATTAGAAACTCTGTAACAAGTTTCATTGAAAATTCCTACTGCAATTATTTTGAGAAATTGTTAGGCAATTCCTTTGGAAACTTCTTTGATCAGTTCTCGGCAATGCTTCAGAAATGGCTTTGCGAACTTCTTCAGAATATTTTTTCTACAGAAATTTCTTTAGAAATTCCATTTACAACTTTTCGTTGGTTGTTTTTTTGACAATAGGACAGATCGGTGTAGTACTAGATTTGTAGTAATGAGCTGAATTTTTGTATGGTGAGAAGGTCAATTCTCCGTTTCTGCAATGAAATGGTGAAAAAAGCGTAGGTATCATGATTTCTTGCCTAATTTGATGCTGTTTGAGCAAAAGTTTGGGTGACTGTGTTGTTGTTTTCTCCATTTCTTGCAACATAAACAACATAGTTATCCAAAGTTTTGCTCAAACAGCATCAAATTAGGCAAGAAATCATGATACCTACGCTTTTTGCACAATTTCATTGCAGAAACGGAGAATTGACCTTCTCACCATACAAAAATTCAGCTCATTACTACAAATCTAGTACTACACCGAACATGCCCTATTCGTTTGAAAAATCTTTTGGTAAACTTACCTTGGGAATAACTTATTTTGGAAATGCATTCGGTGAATTTCCTGTAAGCTACTCCGTGGAAATCTTTCATATTACCTTTGGCGAAGTTTTTTTGACAAAGCCTTTGGAAATCCTTCTAGCCATTTTTATTGGATTTGATCCTAAAATTGCTATAAGATTATTTTTGGGGGTTTCTTGGATTTTTTTTTTGAAAACTATATCGGTAGTTCCTATGAAATTTGGTTCGGTAACTCATTCGAATACTTCTGAATAATATTCGAAATTGATTTAGGTTTTTATTTTTAAAAATATCTACTTCATAACTTTTCGAAATTCTTTGGGCAATAGCCTTAGAAATTTATCAGGCAAACCCTACGATATTCCCTTCAGCAATTTCTTTGGAAGTTTCACCGGCAGTTCTTTTGCTAATATACTTGACTTTTGTAATTCTTTCAATAGTTCCTTTCGAAGTTCATCAGGCAGGTACTTTGAAAATTCTTTAGTTAATTCGTAAATTGAGGTGGCAATTTTAGAAAATTCCTCCGTTAATTTCTCAAAAAATTTCTTTGATAATCCCTGTGGAAATTTCATTTGATATTTTTTTACGGATTTCCGTGTATTGTTACCTTGGAGATTTTATGAGATACACTCTAGCGAATTAAAAAAAAAAACAAGCATTCACCTAAGACATTTCCGAAAATCTAAGGAAGTTCACAAACAATTTCCTAAAATAAACACAAAAACTGTTTGAAGGAATTCCAGTATTTTTTTTGCCACTATTCTTAGGGGAATTTCTGTGAGAATTCTTGATTTGATTGATTGATTGATTTGTCTTTATTAATGAGACCGCAGACAGACGTTCAAGTTTGACTCAGCAGCTTGTGTAAAAAAACATGGCCGCCACAAATTGCCAAGTGGCAATCAGCGAACAGATGGCGTTAGCGACGTTTATATTCAATCGCTGTCTCACATGTGCGTTGCGACCAACAACTGTCACCACGGTCGTCTTCCAGTCGGATGGCGGGAAAAGACCGCACGTGTTGCACGCTAATAATGTTTCCACATAATTTGTGCAGAGTAAATGACTTTTATTTAATGTCTAAAATCTTTTGCACAAATTAGCGCAGGACTCTTGTAAAATATTTTACACATTATTACTTTTATTTTACATAGATTTGCTTGAATAAAACTGCATTTGGATGAACTTTACTCGCATTGGGAAATCTTTGTGAATGTGACGCAAATGTAGGAATGATTTTGACAGTGTTTGTTTTGATTTTATTTTTCGGTGGGAGGTGAATTGGGTGGTAAGTAAGCGGCTGGAAGCACGTGGTTTCTCAAACTGTCAACTGAACGCGACTTCACTGTGGCAATCGGTCGCCTAGGTGTCGCTAGTGAAAATTTACATAGAAAATTTGAATAAATTTGTTCGAGCTAGAACGTCTGTCTGCGATGAGACTTTCAGCCCTTGGCTGGTTTCTTGAAAGAATTCTTACAATTTTTTATTTGAATCAGCCAGTTAGCTTGCTTGATTCATGCAAAGCGGACGCGTTTTTCTCGTAGCAATCGGTTCTTGCGTAAAAGTATTTCAAAAACCGCTATTTTCGCCGCGAAAGTCGGCCACCGCGCCGTTTTTCGGCTGGCATATCGTATTTCTCTGTTATCTCAACCATCCGCGAAATGTCTTCACGGAAAAACCGCGAAAATACGTTCAGGATCGACTTCTCGAACATTCCAAGAAAACCCTCTTTCAAAGAGATTCACAAGTTCGTCGCGAGTGATCTCGGCCTCTCCAAAGAGAAGGTCTGCAGAATACAGATCAGTCACATCAAGGGGCCAGACACGTATAATTCTTGGCTTAGTATATTATAGTATACTAAAATATATTAGTGCATCGTAGCAAACTCTGCGGCCGATTTATTCGATAAACAATGTTTGTTTTTTGATTCATCTGTCACAGCCTTGATTTCAGCCAGTACGATTACTTTGAGGGTAATACATTAATATACAATAATATACATTAATACATTAATATACCGCAAATATACTAATATACTTCCAATACACTTATTATGCTAATACGTGTCTAGCCCCTTGAGTCACATCTATTACTGTGCCTTCGTACAAACTGTCGACCTCATCACTGCTCTGGAGATCGCGAAGCAGCATGACAACCGTCACGAATACGAATGCAACAAAAGAAAATACAAACTACGTATCCAAATGGAAAACGGCTGCACTCATGTAAAAGTTCATGATCTCTCCATGGATGTAACAGACGAGCAGTTGACATCGCACATGACACAGTATGGAGAAGTTCTGTCAATCCAAGAGCTAGTATGGACAGACGACTACGAGTTTGCTGGACTACCGACAGGAATTCGTCTAATAAAGATGTTCCTCCAACAACCGATCAAGTCTTACATTAG
Source organism: Aedes albopictus (assembly GCF_035046485.1). Lineage (NCBI taxonomy): Eukaryota > Metazoa > Arthropoda > Insecta > Diptera > Culicidae > Aedes > Aedes albopictus. Next base: position 403,076,523 of record NC_085137.1, read on the forward strand.
CATATGCGGTGAAAGTACTTACGTCACTTATCCCGGGTAGCGAGCCACCTGTAAGCACTGCGGAGAATACATGCATACTGGAATTCCATGTGTGCAGAATAAGAAACTTCTTGTTCAAAAGGCAAGCGTAAACGAACGCCTAACCGTTTCTTCTGGAAACAGCTACGCTAGTGTAGTTAAACAACCCCCGGTTGCGCCGGCACACGCTAACAACTTCGACCCGGACGTCTACGTAATCAGCGACAGTGAAGGTGCGAAGACGGAAACAAACGGCACTATGATCGACACCTCCAACCCGGCGGCGTCTCAAACTGCAGTCATGCAAACTGAACAGATGGATACAATCAGCACCGACACCGAAACACAGACAACAGAACTTCTCGCTCCACCCATGCAAGCTATCTATCTGGAATCTACAGATACAGCTGTCTTCAGATTACCAATACAGCCGGGAGTCATCCATGGTTCTTTAGGTAGCAAACACAAGAGAGATGATGGCAACACTACCGACGAATCTTCAACCTCTAGCAATAGCAAAAAGGAGCGAAAGCAAACGAAAAAACACTACAAATTTCTACGTAACACCGACACAGGAATTGAATAAATCCAATGGCTTCTTTCAGTTACAATATAGCCTCAATTAACATAAACACTATCTCCAATCAAACCAAACTAACTGCGCTACACAACTTCATCCGTGTATTAGATCTCGACATCATTCTGCTTCAAGAAGTTGAAGATAAACAAATGGAAATCCCAGGCTACGTCACTTTAACGAACGTCGACCACTCGAAACGCGGAACTGCTATAGCTGTAAAACAACATATATCTGTTTCCCATGTTGATAGAAGCCTGGATGGTCGGTTGATAGTATTGCGACTGAACAACTCTGTTACTTTGTGTAATATATATGCCCCGTCGGGCGTACTACAGAGATCGCAGAGAGAGTACTTCTTCAATAGTACACTTTCATACTACTTGCGGGAAGCCACCGAACACGTGGTAGTAGGAGGAGATTTTAACTCTGTAGTGGATGCAAGAGATTCCACCGGCAACAGTAACTTCAGCGCATCTCTACGATATACTCTACAACATCTACAACTGGCAGATGTATGGACGACTCTCAACAGAAATCTAAACGGATACACCTACGTGACACACGACTCTGCATCAAGAATCGACCGAATATATGTGAGCAGCAATCTACGGAACCAACTTCGAGAAACCAATACGCACGTTTGTTCGTTCACCAACCATAAGGCTCTCACGCTTCGCTTGTGTATGCCGCATTTGGGACCTGAACATGGGAGAGGTTTTTGGTCGATTCGCCCACAGATACTTTCGACCGAAAATATAGCTGAATTTGAAACGAAGTGGAACTATTGGCTACGACAGCGTAGGTACTATACCACATATCCATCCATGGTGGGCTCTATACACGAAGAAAAAAGTGTTATCATTTTTTCGCTGGAAATCCAGAGAGCTTTTTTCTGAATTCAACCGAAAGCATCAACAACTCTATACTCAACTTAGTGATGCATATGACGAGTATCTAGGGAATCCGTCGATACTAGTTACCATACACCGAATCAAAAGCCAAATGCTTCTTCTTCAGCGGAGATTCTCGGATACTTTCATGCAGATCAACGAAACAAGGATTGCTGGGGAGCCTCTTTCTGTCTTTCAACTTGGAGAAAAACGCCGTAAAAGAACAATCATAAATCAGCTGGCTACCGAGAATGATGGATTATTAACAAGTACAGACCAAATTGAGCAGCATATCTTCAGCTATTTCCAACAACTGTACACGGAAACCGAACTTGGAGTTGGCTATGATTTTGCTATGGAGAGGGCTATACCAGTGGACAACCGTGCCAACGAAAGCTGTATGGACGAAATAACAACTGGCGAAATATTCCAAGCCATCAAAACCAGATCAAGAAAGCTCCTGGTTGCGATGGAATTCCGCTGGAATTCTATGCAAGAACGTTCGATATCATTCACAGACAGCTAAATCTCATCATGAATGAAGCTTTACGAGGGAATTTCTCCGACAAGTTCGTCGCTGGAGTGATAGTCCTTGTCAAGAAAAAAGGTGCCGACCAGTCTGTCAAATCATATCGACCGATATCGCTTCTTAATAGTGATTATAAATTATTCTCACGAATAATTAAAATGAGGTTGGATCGAACATTGGTGGAAAACAACATATTGAGTGGTGCTCAAAAGTGCTCTAACGGTAGACATAATATTTTTCAAGCAACTCTGTCTATCAAGGATAGGATCTCCTATTTGAAGGAAAGACGACTGCGCGGAAAACTAATATCATTTGATCTCGATCACGCTTTTGATCGAGTTGATCGTCGATTTCTTTTTCGCACAATGGAGTCTCTGAGATTCAACCCTCAATTGATCGCCCTGCTCAACAAACTTGGTCAGCTGTCTACTTCCCGAATGCTTGTGAATGGAAATCTATCACCTGCATTCCCAATACAACGGTCTGTTCGTCAGGGAGATCCGATCGCAATGCATTTATTTGTATTGTACATACACCCTCTCATTCGGAAACTGGAGAGAATCTGCAGTGGACCAGATGACCTAATAACAGCATATGCCGACGATATAACGATAATTACTACCAGCTTGGATAAAGTTGAGAGTGTGAAGACTACTTTTGACCGTTTTGGTGTGCTAGCTGGAGCTAGACTCAACTACAGGAAAACGTATGGTGTAGATATCGGTTTGATAAACAACAACAATCGCTTAGCTGTCCCTTGGCTGCAAACGGTGGACTCGGTGAAAATACTTGGGATCAAGTTTGTGAACTCTGTTAGACTGATGAGCAAAATGAACTGGGATCCTCTAGTCAGCAGTTTTGCTCAACAGCTCTGGATGCATCGATGCCGTACTCTTTCTCTACACCAAAAAGTTATACTTTTGAACACTTGGATCACCTCAAAAATATGGTATGTTTCGTCGGTTGTCGCAATTAGCAATTTGCATGTAGCCAAACTTACTTCGTTGATGGGCGGTTTCCTGTGGAGTGGACAAATGACACGTGTCCCCATACAACAGCTAGCTCTACCTACTGAGCGTGGTGGGTTAAAACTGCAGCTTCCCGGACAAAAATGCAAAGCACTTCTCATCAATCGGCATCTTAATGAGTTGCCGTTCACGCCATTCTATCGAAGCTTCTTCAACCTGGTCCAAAACCCTCCAGATTTGCAGACGATCCCAAGTAACTGCCCATGCTTGAAAACAATAGTACAAGAATCATCTTACCTTCCCGAAGCAATAAAGGCGAATCCAACATCGCGTACTATACATACACAACTTGTGTTGTTAGCAGATCAACCGAAGGTAATGAACGAAAACCCGAATCGCGACTGGAAACGTATATGGCGCAACATCGCGGATCACCGACTCAACTGTACAGAGCGAGGCCTGTACTACATGCTGGTAAACGATAAGATTCCCCACCAAGCTTTGATGTTCAGAATGCAACGCGTCAATTCACCTGCGTGTGCAATATGCAACGTTCCTGAAGACCTCAAGCACAAGCTTTCAACCTGCAGCAGAGTTTTGAGAGCGTGGGGAGTATTGCAGACAAAACTACGTGTCATTGTCACTAATAGAAACTTTGCTTTTGATGATCTAAAATATCCAGAACTAAAAATAGTGAATAGATATGATAGGCTTTTGATTCTGAAAACATTTATTCAATATGTAATATTCATCACTCATGACAACAATCACATTAATGTAGATGCGTTGAGTTTTCATCTTGATTCTGAAATCTAATCATAATGAAATCGAATTTTGTAAATAGCAATTAGTTAAGACATATGCATTGACGAAATAAATTGGTTTTATAAAAAAAAAAATCAGTTGAATCTTTGAAGAAATCGCAAGAGAATTTGTTGGATGAACTAATAAAGAAATCTTTGGAAAAACTCCTAAGGAAATTTGGGGGGAATTTCTTAAGACACCTTTGAAGCAATTTGTATAGATTTTTTTGGAATTTATGGAGCGATTCCTGAAGAATTCTCGATGGGTACCCTATTGCGGCGCTCATAATAAATCCACATTGGGCGGCGGCGATATGCCCGCGAGGAGATGCCCGCGATACAGACGCAATGTCAAAATCGATCAGATACTGTCACCCACCCAGCAGCATCGCAACAGCCTTCAGGCCGTTCATATCAAAACAAAAGTTAACACAATGGCAACTCAGGTGGCCAGAAATCGTAATAATATTTATCGCGACATTGATTCACTTATATGCATACGCATCACCTCGTCGGCTTTGTGTTTAATAATCGGGAAGTTATTTAGTGATGCTGCAGGGGGATACGGCTTCATCTTTTCCATTTCCACATTGCGTCTGTATCGCGTGTATCTCCTCGCGGCCATATCGCCGCAGCCTATTGTGGATTTGATATAAGCGCCGCATGTAGAATTTCTGACCATCAGGTCGCTCATAGTGGTGCGGTCATATTTTTGCAACTTGATGGAAAAGAAGAAGACTAACGCGTTTCGCGGATTTATCTTGCAAGGCACAATATATGAAAGCTTAAACTTGCATTAATCACTTAAAAGATGCTTCTAGGCATTCTTAAAGAATTCTTGAAGAAAGTTGCAAAACAGTCTTAGGAGGAATCCTTGTAGAAACTTCTGAAGAAATCATTTGATTTTATCTTATCAAATCAGATATATATTCCCTTATTATGTAAGCATATACGCTCCTATTTTCATCCTACTGAAAACAAAGGAATGAAGCGCTTTTTCATATTTTTGTTAGAAGTGAGCACGAATGATAATAAAAATTACGTAATCAATCGGCGCGGTAATCGCTTTGTTTTCGAATAAGTTGAATTTGGGATTGTAGGATTACTAAGACACGTTGACCCTACCAGGAATCCGCGAAGATATTTTTGGACGAATTTTAAGAGGAACTTCTGGAGGAATCAATAATGAATCCTGTAGAAATGCCTGACTGAGATGCTTGACGGTAACTTTGAATATATTTTTTTTTCGGAACGAGAATGAGAGTTTTTCGAAAGAATTTCTAAGGAGTCTGCTCAAAAGTCACAATAGAAATTTGTAGAAGAGTTCTTAGATGAATGCTAGCAAAAAATCCTGAAGGAATCCTTGGGGAAACTCGTAGAGTAGATGAATTCTAAAGAATTCGTTGGAAGAAATCCAGAAGGATTTTTGGAAAGAATTCCAACAGAAGTTCCTCTCAGAATTTTCTTGGAGGAACTTCTATAGGGATCCTTGGTAGATTTTTAAAAATTATTTTCCAATGGATTCTTTTGAAATTTCTCGAAGGATTTCTAGGATGAATCTCATAATAAAACTTTAGAGAAACTCCTTGGAGAGTCCTTGCAGATTTTTTTCGAAAAAAAAAGCGTTGCAGTAATTCTTGAAGGAATCCTTGGAGAAATTTCTAAAAGAATCTTTGGAAAAATTCTTAAGAAATCTTCAAAGGAACGCCAAGATAAGTTATGAATACTTGAGGTAATGCCAAGATAAATTCTTGGATAAATCAATGGCGAAATGATTTGCATACGTGGAAAAATCATTTAGGAGATATTTGGAGGAACTCCTGGTAGAAACTATGGAGGAATGTTTGAAAAATATCTGAAAGGACTTTGAAGCCTTTGCAAGAATCTTTTGAATTTCGATGTACTTTTGAAAACATCCTTGGAGACAACACTGCACGGAGAAAAATGAGTGTAGTTTGTTGAATTTCTATTCAAGTAATTAGTAGTTTTGAACTGAACTTCTGTTGCATTAAACCAGAAATAACGGTTTGATACAAACTAGCTGGATTGTTATTTCTACTACCAAAAGTTATCGCAAAACAACAAACATTTCCAGTTGATCTAAACCGAAGATTTGTAATTTCAAACCAAATCATCCGTTTACATTTACTAAAGCTAGGGTTGTTAAGATTCCGGTAAAAAATCAGAATATTAGTTAAATTCAACCAATTTGGCGGTAGTTACAGAAAAAACAACAACCATATTGGTTTGTTAAAACTAAAATTCTGGTTTGTTTCTCTTCCGCCATTGACACCCAAGCCCGTTGCTCAAGTCCAGTATGTGGGACTTGTGAAAAAAAAGTTCTTTTTAAGTAAAATTACTGTGATCTGCATATTTGAGTGGTTTATTCAATCGCTTGTAACAACACCTGCCTGGATTTAAGGTAATATGAAACTATTTTACTTCATTCAGAATAAGACATGTTTATTGGTATTTCAGCAGTTTCCCTACGACATAATGGAGGGCGGAGGCTCCATCGATCGCATGGCACCGCATCGATAGCTTGATCACGAATATTAGTTCTATAGGTAGAAGCTGCCGTTTTCGTAATAAATCGTATGAATAAACGAGGTTTCAAATTTGTTTAAGCATGTTTTACAATAACTAGGTATTTTATGAAAATAACAGAAATCACAAATACCGGAGGGTCGGACAGGGGGGAGAGGGGGGAGAGGGGGGAGAGGGGTCTGACCGGAGGGGTTTGTAGTTTCAACTAATGATTTGGTTTGTTTTGAACGGTAAATGGAAGTAGGAAACAAACCAAAATTTGTTAAATACAAACGGAATATGGCAGTTAAAACAACAAACAAAACCGTTTATTTACGCGACTGTCAAAACGAAACAACCAACAAAATAGTATTTTCAAACGGAGGTTAGTAGAAATTAATCGCTGAAGTGCCAGAGAAACAACCCAAAACTTTGGTTGAAAGCAACTACCGCGGTTAGTTAAATTAAACTAATATGCCGATTGTGCCAAATTCAAACCGAAAATTCGGTTAAATTAAACCGAAATTCGTTTGTATTTACTAATTATTTTTCTCCGTGTGTAAGAATACATGAAAGAGTCTCTCTCTCTCTCTCTCTCTCTCTCTTCTTGGCGTAACGTCCTCACTGGAACAAAGCCTGCTTCTCAGCTTAATGTTCTATGAGCACTTCCACAGTTATTAACTGAGAGCTTCCTCTGCCAATGACCATTTTGCATGTGTATATCGTGTGGCAGGCACGAAGATACTCTATGCCCAAGGAAGTCAAGGAAATTTCCTTTACGAAAAGATCCTGGACCGACCGGGAATCGAACCCGTCACCCTCAGCATGGTCATGCTCAATACCCGTGCGTTTACCGGCTCGGCTAAATGGGCCCTCCCTGAAAGAGTGTTTAGAGAAATATTGAATGACACCCTTTCATTGATTGCTTGAAACATTCTTGAAGACACATTATTATTCAAGAAAGATTTTTTCAAAGAAAATGAAATAGCAATCTTTGAAAGAATTCATAAAGGATTACTTGATGTAATTCATAAATAAATTGTTAAAAAAAATCGTCATAATTCTTAGAAAAAAAAAATACGTTCATTGATGGAACTCCGGGATGTATCTTTGCAGAAACCTCCGAAGAAATTCTGAAAGGAATACAGAAAATATTTTTTAACCTTCAGTCAGTTGGCCACCACTGCTAGCATCACGCTTATGCTGAGAAGTCGAGATTTGTTTCAACGCTTTGTACAAAATACAACGGCGTGATTATTTGAGAGTTAGAAGAATAGATTTAACATTGTAAAATATGTTTATCTGTAATTTTCATGGGGCATACAAATTTGGTACCGCACCGAGTCCCCAAATTCCTAGCTACGCCACTACTAATCATCAGCGCATAGGTCGCAGGGCTGGTAAACTCATTTTGCGGCAGATACAATACACCTATTATGTATACTATCAATCCAAATTTTCAAGGAATTCTGATATATCTCGATTGTTTCTTCTCTTCGTTACAGAACCAACCATCTTCACCAGCACCTTCACCATATTTGTGTCGCCAAAGAAATACCAGAACCGGGGATGATGTCGAATCAGGTAAGAAGCTACACCATACCGCTTATGTAAAAAGTAATTTTAATGATTCTGCTCCTCAGGTTCCCTATTGGACCAAGCCAATCAGACATCTGGCTCGGTAGACGTGGACGGAAACGGCATGCCAAAGCTGACGGTCTGACAGGCGACGACCGAAGATATTCAGCATCCATCTCGTACTTTTCCCCGTTCTGCTTCGCCTTCCCTGTCCTACCGTTGTCCCCCGAAACCGTTATTGTCGTCGTTGTCATCGTACTCTGGTACGCCGTACCAGGCTAATCAACAGCGTCCCTCGTTGTCATTGTCGTCGGTGTCTTTTGTGAAGAGAACCAGCAGTAGTGCTTCGTGCAAACAACCCTTTTCCCCACTCGCAGGCTGTGATGGTCGACGTAATATATTTAACCTAAGCTCTAGTAACCTTAATGCCGGAGACGGCGGCGGGCCTGTTCATGGTGGCCATTCCGTCGTCGTTAGTAGTGCTAATTTTAGTGGTATCAATACCGGCGTTGACGGCAGTTTGTCCAAAGGACGGCATTTCAGCTTACAGGCGGCCTCCAGTAGTTTGTTGGAGAGCTACGTTAACGGTTCCGATTCACCCCTGCGGAATCTGTACTGTCAGTGTAAGCACCATGCCGCAGAGTAAAACAGGCACACTTTTACACATACTGAACAACAGTGACCGTTCGATAGTTGCAACCATGTTGATTACCTCGCTGGTAACGTGTTTCGTTCGCTTTTTGCAATTTTGCAGGACAATATGACATTCATTTGAGATACATCGGACTTGTAGGGCAAGAACACAACCTTTTACTTGGCTTTCGCCCCCTCCTTTAAAAAAATCATTTTGGCCCTTCATACATTAATATGCTGATGAATTTTTTGATGCTCTGAATGATCGGCATTCATCGTACTAGATGGACTGGACAGCTGTCGTACTAAAATGAATGGCGCACTTGCACAATCGTCAATCTTACAAAGTCAACAAATTCTCTAAGAGGTTAGAGGTAAATTCTTTGTATTGCCGAAAAAAATAAGACTTTACCCTATCCACACCAGTGCGTTGCAATCAGCGAACGGGAATACAAAATGCGTTGACGACACTATAAGTAAAATCGAATGTTCACTGTTCCGATAGAATTAATTAGTATTTTTGTCAGACATAGGAACAACAAATTTAAACGAAATAGACTCGAGTGTGAGTAGGTTGAGTTTATATGCAAGGGAGACCTTTTGTGAGTTTTGTATTGAGTTCTTATGTTGGATTTTTTACTCTTGTGAACAAACAAATAGAACTAGTTTGTTGGTAGATAACAAAGAAGATTTTTATATGATAAATAAACAAAGTATTTTATGTCCTAGTACAATTGATACTGAAATTCTAAGAGAATACGTTGACGTGCAATCGTTTACACTGGTTTGTCATTGATTTTCTTTAGATATCACATCCTCATTTCTACGCAGCATCACTGGCTCGAGCTAGTAGTATAGCCACAATTGTGGTGGCCTCGACAACTCAAATCGAAATTTTGGAACAGCCTTTTGATCCTTTGTATCATTTCGAAGAACAACATATGCCTTTTTTAGCGGTGTTGAGCGAGGTGTTGAGGTAATTCTATATTCTGAATCTGCATGCTAAACTGAGCCAAAATCAATATTTTCATGAATTATGGTGCCCGGGAAACTATTTAAAAATCAATTTGAAGTTTGTATGGGAGCGATTTGTCGAATCACGCACCCCTCGACGCATTTTGTACTGAGCGGAGCTGCCAAACAGTTGCCCAGCTGTTAAAGCGTGATTTCGAAAAATCTATTTTAAATTGATTTTAGGTACCAAAGTAAAGTTCTAAAAATCTGAAAAAAAAAAAAACATACTGGTTCAGAAAAATATGCTCTTGTTGTGTTGCCAACAGTAGCTGCAACTAGATGTTTTGCTCGGGTATCTTGGCGCGGCGACGTCGTCCACGGTTATTGTGCCTTGCAAGATAAATCCGCGAAACGCGTTAGTCTTCTTCTTTTCCATCAAGTTGCAAAAATATGACCGCACCACTATGAGCGACCTGATGGTCAGAAATTCTACATGCGGCGCTTATATCAAATCCACAATAGGCTGCGGCGATATGGCCGCGAGGAGATACACGCGATACAGACGCAATGTGGAAATGGAAAAGATGAAGCCGTATCCCCCTGCAGCATCACTAAATAACTTCCCGATTATTAAACACAAAGCCGACGAGGTGATGCGTATGCATATAAGTGAATCAATGTCGCGATAAATATTATTACGATTTCTGGCCACCTGAGTTGCCATTGTGTTAACTTTTGTTTTGATATGAACGGCCTGAAGGCTGTTGCGATGCTGCTGGGTGGGTGACAGTATCTGATCGATTTTGACATTGCGTCTGTATCGCGGGCATCTCCTCGCGGGCATATCGCCGCCGCCCAATGTGGATTTATTATGAGCGCCGCAATACCATGCCAACGTGCGACTCGCGATCAAAGCATGCGAGCAGAAATTCAAATATGTGAAAATTTTCCACCTGCGAGCACGCGTGCAACTGAACGCTCTGAATTGAAAAATCAAATAATTAATGTAAATCTAGACCTAAATTAGTGAATAAATCTTAAATTATAGTTAAAACTAGTGTGTTATTTTCAATTAAACATAAGTGACTTTGGCGCAATAGCCAGGAGAAAGGTGAGTGCTGACCGAGGCCCCCGTATAGTGGCCTTTCGGGACTGCCAGCTGAATTTTATACGTTGAGTTACGCGATAGTAATGTCACAGAGAAACAGACGTAACACATAAATTTCATTAAAAAAACATCGTCACGAAAACGTAATCGCCCAATGCTAAACCTACTGTGTTTGGCCGGGCCGCCACTAGATGGCGGTAGTGAGCAAACGTCAAACAGGAGCACAAACGACACCAGCGCCGCGAGTGGCCGATCGACTTACTACTAAAAATTTGAATGAACCGATAAAAAGGTGATCGATGGGAGGCGTTGAGAGTGAGACGTCTGTTTGTCTGTGATTTTTCTGAGTTTTTGAACAGCTATTATTTATGGCAAAAGCACATAAAGCATTCTAGTACGTTTAAAGGTATTTCACAGAAAACTTAGGACCTATTCAAATCGATCGCCTGATTTCACAAAGCCCACAAAACATTATCACAGAGAAACAGACGTAACACTTAGAACAAATTTCATTTAAAAACATCGTCACGAAAACGTAATCGCCCAATGCGCCCACCAGCGCCGCGAGTTGTCAATCGACCTACTACTGAATATTCACTGATAGATGGCTTGCGGTAATGACGAGCATACAAATGTTTACAAATTTACCATGGCAAAACTTGATCATCGACCAACAATCGCTTCTTGTGTGCGTTTTCTTTCCTTACTTATCAACCGGTTCGATAGCCGAGTGGTAGCGTGCGAGCCTGGTGATCTCAAGGTTCTTGCACAGAGAAACAGACGTAACACTTAGAACAAATTTCATTAAAAAACATCGTCACAAAAACGCAAACACAAAAAACGGTTTTGGCTGGCTTTTGTTCAGCAACGCACCACTGTGCAGGCTACTGGTCGCGTTGCCAGTCACACTAACACACTCGCAAAAGATGAGCAGTAGGCCCATAGACCATGGTTTCCCAAACTGTGGGTCGCGACCCCCCAGGGGGGTCGCCGGCGTTCATCCAGGGGGTCGCGAGGGACAGTAAAATATTTTACTGTAACAGACAACAAATGGGAGAATTTCTATGGGGGGTCGCGAAAACTACGTCAGCTGGCAAAAGGGGGTCGCGCGACCTGAAAGTTTGGGAACCTATGCCATAGACAAACAGACGTAACACTTCGAACATTTTTCGATTCAAATCATAGTCACGGAAACATATTCGCCCAATGCTAAAAGGACTATGTTTGGCCGACCACCAACTAGGTGGCGGTAGTGAGCAAACGTCAAACTCAAACAAAAACTATGCAAGCGCCACGGTTGGGCAGTTGGCCAACTATCAAATTTTGAAAAATGCCGTTAAATCGGTGTACGATGGGAATTATCAGAGTGTTACGTCTGTTTGTCTGTGGTAGGCCTATACCACAGAGAAACAGACGTCACACTCCCATTGCTTCCCATCGATCACTTTTTTAACGGCTGATTCAAATATTCAGTAGTAGGTCGATCTACCAATCGCGGCGCTTATGCTCCTGTTTGACGTTTGCTCACTATCGCCATCTATTGGCGGCCCGGCCAAACACAGTACGTTTAGCATTGGGCGATTGCGTTTTTGTGACGATGTTTTTTAATGAAATTTATTCTAAGTGTTACGTCTGTTTCTCTGTGCCTATACCTTGCCGCATGCGGGTCCCCTGGTTTACGAGGCCCGAGACGAGGCCAATTTCAACCCTGGTTAAAAAACGGTACAGTAAACGTTCGGTTGATGCAAACCACTGCAATGCTTTTTAACTGCAAGTCCGGTAAGTGCAACAAATTTGCAGTTATCGCACCGCTATCCGTCAAACCGGTGCGCCAAGTTAGCCCAAATGAACAGTTGAATGAATTTTACGTTCATTTAACGTCAATTGACGGGTTGTTGACGCCTGTCTGACGTTGCAGTAATCGAATTTTGTTCGCTAAGTGAAACGTAAACATGTTGCAGTTATCGAACGTCTACTGTATTTTACTCCTAATTCTGAAAAGAAAATTTTCATGGTTCGCATAGAGCTTGCTAACGTTTATTCGCCTTTCTCTTTCAAACATGCAGGCGGAATAGGATTTGTTGTCATCAGGAAAGGTTTCCCGATGAAAACAAATCCTATCCCGCCTGCATGCTTGAAAGAGAGAGGTGAATAAACGTCAGCAAGCTCTATTCTAACGTCATAGTCAAGACTTGAACCAACAGAACAAGATCACGCTGAACATCATGACGCATTTCAAAATGACATAACGGTATTAATTTATTTATTTGTAAGTAATGTTTGATTATGGTAAAATTATTATTTTCGCTGTCTGAAATACTCTGCTAATATTGATTGAACTTTTAAGCTTGCGTCTATATCGTTTGCAGCTTTATTTCAAAATTAATCTTAACTTATTCAAAAATCATAAATAAAAACCTGAATTAATCCACCTATGGTGAACAGAACCCTTCTTACACTTATTAAAATTATGGCTGTATTATTCGTATTTATGATTGTGATTTTTGGTCATTCTAGAAAATATTGTAGATTTGGCATCAAGCTGATTGGTTTCCATAATAGAATCATCGACCATGGGCTCAACTACCAGAAATGCCAGACGGAATCTCCTATAATCTTGTATGGAATGTTTAAACAAATTTATTCACGGTGTGTTTATAGAGCAACTTTAAAACAAAAAAATAAGTAAGTCTGAAATTTTGCCCAATGATATTTTGGGCCATTCCCTTCAATTTGCCAGGTCGGTGGAAAACATCCATCGGGGGGTCTAGAACAAAAATTTTTTTTGAAGATTTTTCATGCAAAAACTGTTAGAAGCGCATATTGTAAAATATTGCATCTCCTACAAATAGTCACTTTTTTTTATCTTTGAAGATAGAACCATAAAATTTTCTGGCGTTTCGTAATAGTATGCGTAGATGACTGTGTGAAAATGTCATTGAAATATGTTAAATGGTTATCAAATAATAGCAATATTATCAAACGCATTCCAAAATACTAAGCTTAGTAGCAACAGTCCAACAAAATATCAATATTTTTTTATTTAATAATACATGAAAAATATTTAATTCTAAGCACCTTGAGTCATTATGATGGGGGTACTGTGGAAACTTGTTTTTCAAATGATGAACAGATACATAGTCAAATACATAAAAGGAAAACACACATACTACGATTATGTAGCTTTTCACTAAAGTATTAAATATTTATTTCAAGAACGTGGTTTTGCGTATACATGTTCACAAGTACAAGTATGCCTCTACACTAAATTCTTTTTTTACACGATCTTTTTTTACGCGGTTTTATTTTACACGATTGTTTTTTACACGATTTTCTCGAAATTACGCGATGTGTTTTTGGAAAGATTCTTCTCTCCTGGTCGCAATTTACTTCCGATGGGGCTCAAATTTCTACCAGAGATCTCTCTTATCATCCTTGAAACCCTGTCAAAATTTTAGGATGATCCGATAAAAAAAGTTTTGAAAACTTTTTTTACACGATTTTTTTTACGCGGAACAAAAAATCGCGTAAAAACAGAATTTAGTGTATTACGAATCCTATAATAAACATAATTATAATGATTGCTGGGCATGTCGGCCTTCCCTAAAAACAAATATTTGAATGTAAGCCAAGAAAAGCACTCGAGGATTGGGAAATATCTCTGTTTCGAGGAAAAAGTACACAAAACTAAAATATTTTGGAATTAATGTTCACAAGTTCAAAATTAAATAGTATTTCATTTTAGTCAAAGAATAAAAACAAGTTAACTCTGATAAAGACCTCATAATAACATTGAGGTTGTGGGTATGAGTCTACATTAAACCACTGTCTTGAAGGACACAATAACGAGAACTGAATTCAAAACAGAATTCAGCTGGGCAATGTTCGATCAAAGGCAACTTTACGGTACTTAACATAGTTTCCGAATTATCCACGACATAGCTGTTGGACCTAAACTTAAGTTTGTCTTTGAATTTAAAAACAATATGATGCTTATTGCTTATGGCACAATTTTTTAACAAATAATTGATAATAACTACTGAATGAATAGTTGAAAGAACGGAGTACTTTATTGAAAAGTTTTCTGCATTAAGAATGAAAATTAGGCTATTCAGCATAAAGCCTAGGAAAATCAATTTGTTAAAAATGATAGTCTTATCGGTTTGCATATGATGTCTCAAAAAATATTTTCTGTGTAATTTGAAACCTCCAAGCATGAGGAAGAGTGACTCAAAAAAATAACAAACAGTTTTTTTTTGTAATCCAAATTATTGCGCCACGCTCCCCTAAAGCCTTTCGCTTGCAATTTGATACTTGACAAGACCTTAATCATTGAAAAAGAATGGAAAAAATGAACTTGTATACGCAAAACCACGTTCTTGAAATTAATAATTCATACTTTAGTGAAAATTTACATAATGGCAGTGTGTGTGTGTTGTCCTTTCATGTATTTGACTATGTATCTGTTCATCATTTGAAAAACAAGTTTCCACAGTACTGCCATCATAATTACTCAAGGTGCTTAGAATTAAATATTTTTCATGTATTATTATATAAAAAACTAGCTGAACCCGGCAAACTTTGTCTTGCCTACTGCGTTTTTGACGTTTCAAGTTTCTAGCCAAGACCAAGTCCCCGGTCAAAATGTATGGAAGATCGATTTTCAAAAACTCTCAAATTTTCAAAGTTTTTTGGCTCATAAACCTTCTTTGGGTAAAAACTAACAACAAAACTAAGACGACCAAAATTGGACCTTCCGTTCGCAAGTTATGCGCTACGTATGCCACTGCATTTTTATATATATAGATAGATATTTTGTTGGACTTTTGCTACTAAGCTTAGTATTTTAGAATGCGTTTGATAGTTTTGCTATTATTTGAAAACCATTCAACATATTTCAATTAAATTTTCACACAGTACGCATACTACTTCGAAGCGCCTGAAAATTTTATGGTTCTATTATCAAAGACAAAAAACTTGTGACTATTTGTAGGAGATGCAATAATTTGCAATATGCGCTTTTAACAGTTTTTGCATGAAAAACCTTCAAAAAAAATTTTTGTTCTAGACCCCCCGATGGATGTTTTCCACCGACCCAGCAAATTGAAGGGAATGGCCCAAAGTATCATTGGGCAAAATTTCAGACTTACTTATTTTTTTATTATAAAGTTGTTCTACACAACACACCGTGTATTATGATGAATTTTATCAAAAATCTCTCGAAAGCGTAAATTTTATTACTCCTAAGTACTCATCGAAAGATATCTAGGAAACAAAATGTCCAAACGGAATGAAATTCAATAGCATTCTACTAGGATGCCGCAACTTTCATTTGGTGATGAGAGAACTCAAATCGATTGACACACGGATGGTCAGTTTATTATGAAGCATTTTTCAAAGACTTCTTAAAAAGTTAAGTTGTATTTCTCCAAAGTATTGTGCGTTTAGCACTAAATTGATTTCCGAAAAAACTTCATTGACTTCCGCTGCCTTTCCTATGCGTTAAACATAACGTCGGAAGTAGTGCGCTGTACAGTAAATCTGGTTTTCTATACAGCGCACTACTTCCGACGTTATGTTTAACGCATAGGAAAAGCAGCGGAAGTCAATGAAGTTTTTTCGGAAATCAATTTAGTGCTAAACGCACAATACTCCCCGGAAGATATCTCGGTTATAAAATGTCCAATCGGAATGAAATTCAAAAGCGTTCGTCTAGGATTCAGTAGCTTTCGTTTGGGGCCTTAAGAACCCAAATCGGTTAAAGAACGGCTGAGAAATTTATGGTTTATTAAAATTTACACTTTGTCAAAAATATCTAAAATAATTAAGTTGTACTACTCCCTAGCACTCTTTGAAAGATATCTCGGTAACCGAACGTCCAATCAAAATAAAATTCAATAGCGTTCTACTAGGATGTAGTAGCTTTCATTTGCTTCCAAGAGAACTCAAATCGGTCAACAGATGGCTGAGAACCGTGAGTGACATTTTTTTGTAACATACATACATACACACACACACATACACACACACACACACACATACACACACACGCACATACAGACATTTGCTCAATTCGTCGAGCTGAGTTGATTGGTATATGTGACTCGGCCCTGCGGGCCTCGGATCGAAAGTCGGTTTTCCAAGCGGTATTTATACCCTTCTTATGGGTGTAAGAAGGGTAAAAATACGACCATATGATTTCTTGCTCTTGACAGTTCATGACACCGATGACACCACCCACTCCTCACACAAACACAACCGCGTAAAAAAAAAAACAAAACATTGACACGTGCGTGTGTTATTCAGTGCAGTGAGCGGGTGCATCAGCGCAGCAACGAAAGTATCCTCCCGTCCGCCTGATTTTGGAAGTGCCGTCGAAATTACTACTGCTCCGTATTCCGACTCCGTATGTGAAAATGGCAACGAAAACTGACCGGAAATTTGCCGATCTTGGCTTGAAACCGTGGGTCGCCAATCAAATGGATAAACTTGGTAAGTGTGTTGTTTTTGTACCTATAGACTCGGATAATAAACATTCTTGACAAACTCAACAGGTCTTCGTCGTCCGACCCCAATCCAGGAGGCTTGCATCCCACGCATTTTGGAAGGTCAGGATTGTATCGGCGCTGCCAAGACCGGTTCCGGAAAAACGTTCGCCTTCGCTCTGCCAATCCTGCAGAAGCTGAGTGAGGAGCCGACCAGCAATTTTGCCTTGGTGTTGACACCAACGCACGAGCTGGCCTACCAGATTGCGGAGCAGTTCTCCGTCGCGGGCCAACCAATGGGCGTGAAGGTGTGTGTGATAACCGGCGGGACGGATCAGCTGTTGGAGGCACAGCGGCTGCAGAGCCGGCCGCACATCGTAGTGGCCATGCCGGGTCGATTGGCGGCCCATTTGACCGGGTGCAATACGTACTCGTTCCGGGCGATGCAGTTCCTGGTGGTGGACGAAGCCGACCGGGTGCTCAGTGGTAGCTTCGACGAGGATTTGGCCGCAATCGACAGTTTCCTTCCGAAAAAGCGCCAGAATCTGTTCTTTTCTGCCACGCTGAAGGACTTTATGCGGGAGAACAGTGTGTTTCCGATCGAGACGGATGCCTTCGAGTGGTCAGAGGAAAGCGAAGTGGCCACCGTGGAAACGTTGGACCAGCGGTACATTCTGTGTGCGGATTACGATCGGGACATGGTGCTGATAGAGACGCTGCGGAAGTTCAAAGAGGATAACGACGAGGCCAGCGTGATGATTTTTACCAATTCTAAGAAGGATTGTCAGGTGAGTTACTGCAGAGTTACACTCCGGCAAAGGTTGCTGTTCAATATCTTCTCTAGGTCCTGTCCATAACACTGAACTCTATTGGATTCGATAATGTTTGTTTGCATGGCTTCTTGAGGCAAAAGGAACGGGTGGCTGCGCTAAACAGGTTCAAATCCAAACACGTGAGGGTCCTGATAGCTACGGATGTCGCCAGCAGAGGCTTGGACATTCCGAACGTTCAGCTCGTATTGAATCATCGGTTGCCGAAGATTCCCAACGAGTACATACATCGTGTGGGACGGACGGCAAGAGCGGGACGGAAAGGTTTGGCCATTTCGATATTTCGCTTTCCGAGAGATTTGGAGTTCCTTGGGGAAATCGAAAGCTTGATAAATACGAAGCTAACGGAACACCCGGTGGACCAACGATTGGTAGAGCGAATCTTCATGCAGGTCAGCGTTGCTCGAAGGGAAGCTGAAATGAACCTGGACACCAAGGACTTTGACGAGCGGCAGCACAACTACCGGCGCAAAAAGTGGATCGAGCAGGGTCTGGAACCGGACGAGATGGAAAGCAAGTGGAAACAAGAGAAGGAATCGCGAGCTGCCGAACGGAGGGAACGGCTCCGAAAGGAGAATGAGGCACGCAAGCGAGCTGCAGCGGTTGAAGGAGGGTCTAGCACGACCAAAGACGAACGATTCACGGCGGTGGCACAAAATAAGAAATTCAAGAAACGGAAATTCGTTACAACTGAGCAACTGGATGAGTTTGCTAAGGGTAAAAAAGTTAAGCAACAGAGTGATGGAAAGGGAAAAGCGAAAAAAGGAAAACTAAAAGTCAAGAAGAATAAAAAGCAAATAAAATGAATGTTTAGATGCCATAATTAATTGAACTCCTGCATCTCACTCAACTGTGAACACGCGCTAAGCTGATGAAGCTGATATGTAGTCCATTTCCATCTAATTCAAATGATTCAAATTAATTTGCGTTATCTCTTATCGACCTTTTTGTAGGCCGGGCTAGTATGGGACACGCTTGTATGAAAAAAATAAATCCTCGCTCCAGTCGACTTTTTTGATTCCATTTAGGTCCCATATGAACTGTACAAAATTTCAGCGCAATCGGTGAAACTATAATTTAGCGCAAGCGGTTCAAAATTTGCATAGGATTTACTATGGGAAAAGTTACACTTTCAGATAAAAAAATCCCAGAGGTCGCCCTTTGTCTCTAATTCAAATCGATCAACGCTTCTTGTAGAATAATGATTTATGAAACTTTCCTTCGAAGACCGCAAAACAATTGGATGCTTGTGGAAAAAGTTATTGATTTATTACCGATTAGTGATCCAACGAACGGCTTTTTGTTTTGTTTTATCAGCAGCACTGTTGCTGCCGTTGTTGCATGGGGTGGCGGGAGGCATCACCACCCCCAGAAACAGCAGCAGCCAAGGTATATACAATTCAACATTCTTCTTCCATAATATTGCATCTTGCTTTGCTCTTTAGATAACCGTGCAAATGTTCAAACGTTTGAAATATTTGTTCACACGTCAAACACCAAAGGAAGTAGCAAGTAAACAAACCGATTATTCCATGCACCACCCAAAAAGTGTAATCGACGCTGAAAAATTCTAGCAGCAAAACGAACCAATGTATGCTAAAACTATGGTGGGAACATGGAACATATTGTGGTGGGACAAAAAAATTTTGCAGGGGGTCGAATACGGTGCAAAAGATGCAATAGTATACCCCTACCATCTCTCCAACAATTGTACACGCAAAAAAATATTCCCGTTAGGCCTGGGACACACTGGTGGTGCTCGTACCATGGTACAAGTTGTCAAGAAAATTATTCCAAGGCTGTCTTGAATGAAGAAAATTATCAGTATGGAACTCATTTCAAGATAATTGTACCATGGTACGAATACCACCAGTCTGTCCAAGGTTTTAGATGTACGTGATTCATCACTTGAATTGAAATTTGCTTTCATTATTCCTTGTTTATCGGATTCCGATGAAAGCCTCTAATTCATTCGTAATCTCTACGTGATATTCCGTTTCGAGTTACATTTTGTCATATTCATGCTACGTGATTGGTCACGTAGCAGTTCAGCGTTGACTTTATGATACTTTCCTGTGTGAAAACCTGAGTGGTGCGAATAGAAGCGGTTTTATTTTTCAAGCTAGCTAACACACACCTACACACTCCCGGCACACAGCTTGTAAACACGCACGAGCGTTCAATTTTCTTGCAACCACCTCTCTCAGCTCGGTTGTCAAACACGCCGTCGCGACGCTGTTCGGAAATAGTAAACATGATTAATTCACCTTTATTCCAATTTTGTTCTCGTGTTAAAAGTTTATTATTTTCCATTCGCGATGGGAATTTTGATGGATAGTTGTGTAAAAAATTAGCTGAAATAGGCTCAAAACAATGTTTATCCTTCTCCTCGCTTTCCAACGGCTTGACAGCGGCAAATGGAGATATCGGGACAACAGTTTTGATTACATCCGCAGCACCTAGATAACAATACTCTTCAATCAATCACACAGGTTCAAAAAGGTTTAACATAACCTCAATCTTCAATGTTTGGCTCCCGATGTTTGGCTCCCGCTAAGAGAGCATATTGAGTCAGTCCGCGGCACTCAGGTGAAAACTACCAAAAATCAACATGGCGCCGGACATCCTTGCAGACCTGGACATTATTCGCCATTTTCGGAGATTTTTAAACGTAAGTAATCGAAATAAATCGTAGATGTACTTTTAAATCAATTACAACAATTATTCTAGAGTGCGATTTTACACTTTATAAGCTCTTGACGCTGTCCCAGGATTTGGAAATACTTGGAGCAAACGGGTACGGATTGATCGTACGAGATTTATTTTGCCCGTATCAGCTCGCGGAGAAAACGAAACGTAAATTCTAGTGCGTAAAATATTTGGTTTTTGAAATAAATTAATTAGTCAATAATTATATTTTTAGAAATCCCAAAATGCTTAACTGATGTCCAACGGAAGTGCGCTTCAAGAGCCATCGGAAGCGGTGGCGTCCGGTGTTAGACAGTCTCATGCAGAAAAACGAGAAGCATTTGTAATTGGAATGGGTGATTCTATATTTTGTTTTCTTTTTAATTATAAAATGCTCAATAAAACTGAATGCGTTTTTTTATCAAGTTTAAGAATCCGGATGAAATTAACAAAAAATATTACATTATATGATAAATAGTATCAGAAAAACCCTATATTATTTATTGAATTTCATATAATAGTAATATATAATATAATCTGGCAGCTATTTATGATTAACTGGAAAATCACGTATTTATTATCTGACAACTGTGTACAATGAACTAGAACCTGGCTGGCTTTGCATTACCGGAACGCTAAGTTAGTTTTACGTGAAAAGTACAGTGGAAAAAATCTATGTATGCTTTCACGTAAACCTAAAGTGAATATTATTTTGGGTGTACCTAGGAAGTCCATGGACTTATCCACCGATGAACCGAATTCATCGCGGACCGAGAATTTTGACACTAGAGCGGGGCCATTCCCAATCAGAATCGTTAAATTCTGATTGGAACGGCCCCGCTCTAGTGTCAAAATTCTCGGACCGCGATGAATTTGGTTCATCGGTGGATAAGTCCATGGACTTATCCACCGATGAACCGAATTCATCGCGGTCCGAGAATTTTGACACTAGAGCGGGGTCTGTTCTAATCAGAATCGTCCAATTCTGATTGGAAACGGCCCCGCTCTAGTGTCAAAATTCTCGGACCGCGATGAATTCGGTTCATCGGTGGATAAGTCCATAGGCTAGAGGAACTGGTTCACCTAGCGTGAATGAGGATGAAGCATCTGTCAAAGCGGGGACGATTCTGATTGGAACAGACCCCGCTCTAGTGTCAAAATTCTCGGACCGCGATGAATTTGGTTCATCGGTGCATAAGTCCATAGACGAGTGCACAGATGAACTGAATTCATCGCGGTCCGAGAATTTTGACACTACAGCGGGGTCGCTTCCAATCAGAAGTGAAAGATTTCCAATCAGAATTGAACAATTCTGATTGGGAACGACCCCGCTGTAGTGTCAAAATTCTCGGACCGCGATGAATTCAGTTCAACGGTGCACTCGTCTATGGACTTATCCACCGATGAACCGAATTCATCGCGGTCCGAGAATTTTGACACTAGAGCGGGGCCATTCCCAATCAGAATCGTTCAATTCTAATTGGAAAGACCCCGCTCTAGTGTCAAAATTCTCGGACCGCGATGAATTCGGTTCATCGGTGGATAAGTCCATACTACCGGGCATTCGAGAAATCGAAAACATGCAGAATGAATGAATTTATTTTGATGAATGATGATGAAATGTATAATAGACGAGTGCACCGATGAACTGAATTCATCGCGGTCCGAGAATTTTGACACTAGAGCGGGGTCGCTTCCAATCAGAAGTGAAACAACTGATGTGAACTGAGTGAACAATTCTGATTGGGAACGACCCCGCTGTAGTGTCAAAATTCTCGGACCGCGATGAATTCAGTTCATCGGTGCACTCGTCTATTCTCGTTAACCCTCCTTTTGCATGAACTTATCCACGATGACGTCACACGCCAACCGACAGCATGCTGTAAAACGGTAACTGCGGGCCGTGTTAATAGAGCTTGCTGACGTTTATTCACCTTTCTCTTTCAAACATGCAGGCGGAATAGGATTTGTTGTCATCAGGAAAGGTTTCCCGATGAAAACAAATCCTATCCCGCCTGCAAGCTTGAAAGAGAGAGGTGAATAAACGTCAGCAAGCTCTATTACTAAAATCGCTGCTCACACGCTAACCCTCAGTTACCCAGATTGGTGTCAAAGCCACCCAGATTGAGCAAAACTGCAGTTACTCTAATCTGAGTAAAGGCTCGTTTACTCAAATCTGGGTTACCGATGTTGGTGGCAAAATCTGGGTAAATGGTACCCAGCTCCTGCGGAACCTTGGTTTTGTTAATTTATTTCCATTTTAGATTTTTGATAAAAAGCTCCAAATTCCCATGTGCTGTGCACTTACCTGATGCAGGAAAACAGTTCCCTGTAAGAATTTCATTGTTTTCCCGTCATTTACTCCAGAGGTTCCCAAACTTTTTGCTATTGCGGCGCCTTTTGAAATTTTCAAAAATTTCGCGGCGCACCAACATCTTTTAACAGGGAATTTTCGTTATATTCGAACAATTTTCAGTTCAAACATTTAAATGCAAAATTGTGAAGAATTTCAGTACCATGTTTCCTCAAAATCCAAATAAAACTGAATTTCTTGGGTCAAAACGTGTTTTCAATATAAAAAATGCTTTAAAATATCATAAATAATTTGTGGCTTCGTGGTCGTGCGGCTAAGGTCACCAAGCCTTTAGTCGCATCGTGCTAAGGAGCGCGGGTTCGATTCCCGCCGCAGCTGTCAGGAAAAGTTTTCGGCTGTGCCACTGGGCGTTGCATGCTAGTCCGTTGTCTAGTGTCGTGCCTCCTTCAAAGAGTAAATAGCTCACTGGAAGCATTGAACGTGTCCGTGTCTTTTAAATATTTGTTAGATTTCAAACGTCATATTTATTTATTGAACAAGGTAAACCAATATGTCAAAAATTTATTCAAATAAAGCGAGCTGCTGTAAGGTATCAGCATCAGTAATTCAAGAAAAAAAACAGTAAAACTGTTGCAATACTTTAATCACAGACAAACAGACGTGTCACTTGGAAGAAAATGCGATAAAAATCATCGTCGCGCAAACATAATCGCCCAATGCTGTCGTATTCAAACATAGCCACTTTAAAACGGACACATTATTTACTACAGTATGCGGCAGGAAAAAATGCGAAAGTGTTTTTCAACTTCAAACCTCATTTTCGTCCATTTGACATTAACCAATCTATGTTTCAACGTTCCATGATCTATTATAGGCTAGTTTTCTGAAAAGTTAATTAAAAAATTTCCCATTTTGGTCACTAACCTTTACAGGGCGGCGCCTGAAGATGAAGACAACCAGAAATTTCAAACCGCAGAAAATCGCACAGGTCGCTAAATTTCGCATCTGATAAAACAAAATTTTTGATTTTCTCTACAATATCATCAAATATATGTACTTATTTCATCTGGTATGTGAAACTACATAGCCCTGGATCAGTGTGGTCTGGTTGTTCATCGAATTTGAGCTAATTTTGTTACTGTTATAGTCATTTTGTTTAATAACCATTGGGCGCGCAGTTTATTGATATCCGCTTATTAGGCCTACAATATCACATGTTAAACATCAAATATGTTCATTTTTATTTTTCAGTGCTAGAATATAGACATTGACTGATAAACTGTCATGAAAAAATAGTCATACATATCCCACATTTAGCGTGTAATAGTGCCTTGAACTTTTCGCATTTTTTCCTGCCGCACCCTGTATTTCACGACCGACTTGAAGATCGAACACGATGTCGACCGTTCATCACAACAGTAGTCACAAAACTGAAGCATGATTTCCGATTCAATGACATTTAGCCGTTCCATTTTCTATTGTGTTCCTCGAAAAGTCACAGCCCTAGCTGTCATGTGTACACTGTAATTCAAATTTACTCAAAGTCTGCACAACCCAACTCTATTCACTACAAATGCTAATTGGGTTCTTTAAGGGTATCCGGATTATTTCATAATCGGATTCTTTGACCAAAATTCAGTCGAAATTCAAAATTTCATTATTTTGTGAGTCCGGGAACTATTTTTAAAATGCATTTAAAGTTTGTATGGGGATTTTGTTTTGTTCGGGACGAACTGTCACTTTATCGATGGAACTGTCATATTATCCACGAAAATTAAAACTGTTTTGTTAATTAACCATCAAAACAAATGTATTAAAATCCAATAAAATCACGTTATACTCAGAAAAATGAGCGCTTTTGATTAGGCTATAGAAAATAGCAATATTTTATCCACTAAACAACCCAATTATGCTGTGGTACGTGTAGTGGCCTACTGTTCTTTCTGGAACCTACTCTAATCGAGGACATGGTAATCCCGAAGTTATCTGGAATTCCAGATTATCCACCCGGCATAGTCCATTTTACGAGCCAATTTTATGAATGAATTTTGACAGGAGGTAGCGTCCAATAACCCGTAAAAGTCAATATCATCATCAACATTGTTGTCACTTCGTAAAATGGCTCATTCACGTCCATTCACCTACGCTATCCTCACAACACTCCTCTTTCCCGCTCATTTCTATCCCGTCTTCTGTCATTCCTCTTCCAAAGTCACTATCATTATAGGTATGTTACCTACTCACATATGCTAGTATTAGTGAACTAAGATCAAGCTCCTACATCCCACCTTTTGTTTAAAACAAGAAACCGAACAACACCATGCTCATGTTCAAATAATTAGATAATCGACATTCCGGTATCCGTCTAGTGAAAAGTGAGTTAAACAAGCTGATCCTAAAAACCATACCTAATCCCTTCCTTTTTTTCCTTTTTTTTCTGTTAATCATCCCTATGTAACTCCTTCTAAACATAGTCCCTACGATCGGCTAATGAACTGAAAACAGGTAAAGGGGTAAATGATGATAAGCAAATGTTAAGATTTTATTATATTATATTATTTATTCTATTTATTTGTTATTTATTCTTGCTTTATTCTTGCTCTCTCAATTGTACTCTCTACAAGAGTTGAAACATGGCAAAAATATGAATCGAGACAATATTCAAAGTCGATTAACCCTCTAATACCCAACCCCGCCTTTAGACGGGGTATAGTTTGAGCATTTTTGTAATTTTTGTTTCGTGAAAAATCAAAATTTTTTATATTTTTGGCTGATATTTAGGACTGTTTTGTACATCTCAAAATGGTTTTTGGTGTATTTTAAAGCGAATTTACATTTATTAAAAATCATTGAAAAATTGATGTTTGAGTCACCTTTTAGAAGTCATTGTTTATTTTGTATTGAATCGCTACAATAAACATATTTAAAATTTTTCCCAAATCATCCTACCCTAGTCTAATAGTTTAAGGGAATCGAATACACTCTAAAATTATTTTCCTTAAAATTACACGGAAAACAAAATTTTCTATGAAAAAAATTTAAAATAAAAATATTTCAACAATAATCATAAAATTTCAAAATGTTTTCATCTCAAAAAATCCGTACCCCAAATAGGCTTCCAGGAAAAATATAAAAGTGTAGGGATGTTCAAAAATAAAAATTGGAAAAATCAAAAACTAAAATTCACGAAATCGATAATTAAAAGCTGAGTGGTGCGAATAGAAGCGGTTTTATTTTTCAAGCTAGCTAACACACACCTACACACTCCCGGCACACAGCTTGTAAACACGCACGAGCGTTCAATTTTCTTGCAACCACCTCTCTCAGCTCGGTTGTCAAACACGCCGTCGCGACGCTGTTCGGAAATAGTAAACATGATTAATTCACCTTTATTCCAATTTTGTTCTCGTGTTAAAAGTTTATTATTTTCCATTCGCGATGGGAATTTTGATGGATAGTTGTGTAAAAAATTAGCTGAAATAGGCTCAAAACAATGTTTATCCTTCTCCTCGCTTTCCAACGGCTTGACAGCGGCAAATGGAGATATCGGGACAACAGTTTTGATTACATCCGCAGCACCTAGATAACAATACTCTTCAATCAATCACACAGGTTCAAAAAGGTTTAACATAACCTCAATCTTCAATGTTTGGCTCCCGATGTTTGGCTCCCGCTAAGAGAGCATATTGAGTCAGTCCGCGGCACTCAGATTAAAAGGAATCATCTTCCAAAACACGTTTAAATCGATTTTAGATGACGAAAAATGATATTTAGATCAAAATCAAAAATTTGGGTATTAGAGGGTTAAAGTTAGTTCAACGACACAACTAAAAACCACATAGGAGCATTCCATAGGATAAAAGGCACTTTGAATAAATATAATGTTCCACAGCAGTTTTTGGAGAGCTTAAATAAATCTCAGCTGCAATAGAAGAACTCAGTTACTCCAAAACGTGTTCGAAGCTTATGTTTGTTACCCTGGTAATTCGGTTCAGAACAAATATCCTTTTCAGCAAAAGTGTTCTTTAAATCTTTAGTTGTGCACACGCTAACCCTCAGTTACCCAGATTGGTGTCAAAGCGACCCAGATTGAGCAAAACTGCAGTTACTCTAATCTGAGTAAAGGCACCTTTACTCTAATCTGGGTTACCGATGTTGGTGGCAAAATCTGGGTAACCGGTACCCAGCTCCTCCTGGACCTTGATTTTGTTAATTTAATTCCAATTTAGATTTTTGATAAAAAGCTCCCAATTCCCGTGTGCTGTTCACTTACCTGATGCAGGAAAACAGTTCCCTGGAAGAATTTAACTGTTTTCCCGTCATTTATCCTCATATTTTTCGAGGAAACATCCATAATTGCCAGCGTTCACCTGACCGCTGCCATATTCTCAAGCCGGAAAGTGACAAAGTGCCGATTACCCAGATCTTTAACCAGATTCAACCAATCTGGGTTTTCGGGTTACCCGGATTTTGACAACTGCTAACAACATGAAAATCCGGGTAGAATCGACCCATGCGATGGGTAGTTTCAGGTTAGCGTGCACTGCAAGTTAACATATCCAATGATAACTTTCCACACTTCATTCCCTACACACTTAATCTCCAAATTTGATCTCGGTAAAAGCGAATAACGAACTCAATCGGTAAAGGTTATTTTAACTGAAATATCGTTAAAATTTGACAGTTCGACGAAAATAACTTGTCAAAAATAACGAAATTCGGTAATTTACGTTAATTACTGATTATCGGCAAACTATTTTGCCACAGCAATCGGCAATCTAATCATGTTGCTGAATTTCGGTAAAGCGCATCTGTCAAAAATGAAAACACGCGTTGCCGGGTGCCATCTTC
Source organism: Aedes albopictus (assembly GCF_035046485.1). Taxonomy (NCBI): domain Eukaryota; kingdom Metazoa; phylum Arthropoda; class Insecta; order Diptera; family Culicidae; genus Aedes; species Aedes albopictus. The sequence continues at coordinate 403,104,278 of NC_085137.1, forward strand.
AAAAAAGATTCTTCACTTCCATCGCTGGAATGATTTTCTCGTAAGTAAGGTAATTGATTACTGTTCGCACCCGTCGGATGCGATGAAAACGATTTTATAGTATGTTGGTGGCCTATCTATGCTGCTGGTGGTAACATTTTTAGCTAATTATGTGTATGTTTCTGCTGTTAATAATTATTCATTAATAAATATTTACTTCTCCTAATTTTCTTTTCAGTTCGTTGTTTTGGAGATGGAGCGCTGCAGGAGGAATGCAAGATTCTCGCATCAAAGGCGCCTGTTTTTCTTTTGCTGCCGGATTCAACCTGCAGAAGCCAACAAACCAAAAGTCCACCAGAGAAAACGGCTCCCCGTAAGCAGTTGGCCACAAAGGCCGCCCGCAAAAGTGTTCTCTCAACCGGCGGAGTGAAGTAGCCGCGCAACCGCATCGTTGCCAGCCGGGAACGGTAGCTCTGCAGACTGCGAGCAATCCGTCACCACCAAAAGTTCACCGGGTGGTTGCTGATTCGTTAGTTGCTGTTCCTGCGCTTGATGTGTGAAAGTGCGCAGGTTTTGAAGATGGATCTGTGTTTACAAAGTGCCTCTGTCAAGTGCCCTGCAGCGAAGCGTACCTGGTCGGATTGTTTGGGGACACTTTCTCTGCGCGATCCAGGACATCTAACTGGCCCGGTGCATCTTCGACGAGAGTGCTCAAGGAGGAGCAGTGTGAAAATTGTGTTTTTACCATTCAGTTGAAAAAAACAATAATCTAAGGACCATCCAATTTCGATAAAAAAAAATACGTTCCGAAGTATGTATTTTTTCTCTGCTTGCGCGAATAAAATTGTTAACCTAATTATCATTTTTGTTTTATTTTACTTCTTATTACTAAGCTTGAAAGAAAATAAACATTTACTGAATTTCGGTAATAATGTATGCCGAAATTTTCGGCAATGTATTACCGAACCACTCGTCAAAGTTTGACAGTTGATCTTTGTCAAGTTTGCAGACTGGTCGGCAATTTGAACTTTTACCGAGATTTTTACCGAGCTCTCAGCTGTTGGATTCTCGGCGATTTATTTTGCCGGCCTCGGCAAATTAAATTAAGTGTGTACACACTTAATCTCCAAATTTGATCTCGGTAAAAGCGAATAACGAACTCAATCGGTAAAGGTTATTTTAACTGAAATATCGTTAAAATTTGACAGTTCGACGAAAATAACTTGTCAAAAATAACGAAATTCGGTAATTTACGTTAATTACTGATTATCGGCAAACTATTTTGCCACAGCAATCGGCAATCTAATCATGTTGCTGAATTTCGGTAAAGCGCATCTGTCAAAAATGAAAACACGCGTTGCCGGGTGCCATCTTCAAAAAAGATTCTTCACTTCCATCGCTGGAATGATTTTCTCGTAAGTAAGGTAATTGATTACTGTTCGCACCCGTCGGATGCGATGAAAACGATTTTATAGTATGTTGGTGGCCTATCTATGCTGCTGGTGGTAACATTTTTAGCTAATTATGTGTATGTTTCTGCTGTTAATAATTATTCATTAATAAATATTTACTTCTCCTAATTTTCTTTTCAGTTCGTTGTTTTGGAGATGGAGCGCTGCAGGAGGAATGCAAGATTCTCGCATCAAAGGCGCCTGTTTTTCTTTTGCTGCCGGATTCAACCTGCAGAAGCCAACAAACCAAAAGTCCACCAGAGAAAACGGCTCCCCGTAAGCAGTTGGCCACAAAGGCCGCCCGCAAAAGTGTTCTCTCAACCGGCGGAGTGAAGTAGCCGCGCAACCGCATCGTTGCCAGCCGGGAACGGTAGCTCTGCAGACTGCGAGCAATCCGTCACCACCAAAAGTTCACCGGGTGGTTGCTGATTCGTTAGTTGCTGTTCCTGCGCTTGATGTGTGAAAGTGCGCAGGTTTTGAAGATGGATCTGTGTTTACAAAGTGCCTCTGTCAAGTGCCCTGCAGCGAAGCGTACCTGGTCGGATTGTTTGGGGACACTTTCTCTGCGCGATCCAGGACATCTAACTGGCCCGGTGCATCTTCGACGAGAGTGCTCAAGGAGGAGCAGTGTGAAAATTGTGTTTTTACCATTCAGTTGAAAAAAACAATAATCTAAGGACCATCCAATTTCGATAAAAAAAAATACGTTCCGAAGTATGTATTTTTTCTCTGCTTGCGCGAATAAAATTGTTAACCTAATTATCATTTTTGTTTTATTTTACTTCTTATTACTAAGCTTGAAAGAAAATAAACATTTACTGAATTTCGGTAATAATGTATGCCGAAATTTTCGGCAATGTATTACCGAACCACTCGTCAAAGTTTGACAGTTGATCTTTGTCAAGTTTGCAGACTGGTCGGCAATTTGAACTTTTACCGAGATTTTTACCGAGCTCTCAGCTGTTGGATTCTCGGCGATTTATTTTGCCGGCCTCGGCAAATTAAATTAAGTGTGTAGTAACGATAAATGCTGAACAGTGAGAGTATAGCTAAAACATTGGCTGATTAATGGTGCCAGAGGTTGAACACCATGATAGTTGGATATTAATCGGAGGTATGGCTCATTCAACCACTTTAATCATCAATACATAAACGGGTAAATATTAAGTTGAATATTTAGTATATTCTTCATCTATTCACCAGCTTCAAAACATACACAAACATATTATACAAATTGAAAGCCGAAAATGATGACAAGATGCTTCCAAAACAGCATTAATTTTTTCTACACCATAAATGCATTTGATTGATTGCTTAAGCCCAAAATCAGCCTTTCACAGATTCTCAAACCGATCTCATCGATTCTCGAATCGATCTCATCGATTTTCAAATCGATCTCATCGATTCTCAAATTGATCTCATTGATTCTCAAATCGATCTCATCGATTCTCAAATCGATCTCATCGATTTTCAAATCAATCTCATCGATTATCAAATCGATCTCATCGATTCTCAAATCGATCACATCGATTCTCAAATCGATCTCATCGATTCTCAAATCAATCTCATCAATTCTCAAATCGATCTCATTGATTCTCAAATCAGTCTGCTCAGACCATGGGATTGGGTCGATTTTGCGTTATTGTCACACATATTTGTGTTGTGAGTTCTAAGCGTGTATGTTTTGATCGCAAAGGCTGGAAAAGTCAAACTTATCGCGCTAAGTTTTTTTTTTTTCGAAATTTCTCGCGAAATCTTAAGAATTTTAAAGATTCCGTCCGTGTAATCGAATACTGCGCGAAGCATGCAATCCCGTGCAGTGAAAATGGTATGTCCAGCAGTTCCCTCAGTTCAGAAGGCAGTGCTAACTCGCAGCAGCAACAAAAGAAGAAGCAGCCGTCGTCTTCCCGGTTGTCTTTTCGAGAGGAGGACAGACGGATCAGAAAACAGGAGCAATGATCACCAGCACGAGTGAAAAAAGCAGGTATTTATGATGATGACGATGATGATGGAGGAGTTTATTGCTTGCCTTCAGTGTCGGACTGCTACTGTTTCGTGTCTTACTGGACAGGTGGCCGCTTTCTGCGGAGGGCTCGGTTTCTGATGAGTCGATTTGACTGGGTTTTTAACGGTTGCCATTGAGCTGCGTGAGGTTTGGTTTGTGTTGGGTTGAGTGAATTCTGTTTGCTGCTTCAGAGCCCCAAGGATTATGTTCCTGATTAAGGCATTAAAATTAAGAACCTATGAAATCGGCTGACTGGTATGTTGTTGTAGGTCAATTTATATAATTTTGTTCAATTCTTATCAACCGACTAATCTTACCGGTTTTCATCGGAACACCCTAGTAAATCTGGTGATTAAATGATTCTCTTTACTCAAACGTGCTCAAACTATTGAAATTAACAGTAATTAAATTCTAATTTTATTTTTTCAGTGATCTCATCCCGTCAAGCATACTACTGGAACCAGTTGTCCATAATGTCCCGTTGGATGGAAACAACGTAGCAACGATCTGCCACATCCGAAAAAATCAAGTCATTGAAACCTAGGTACTCCGATCAAATGGTAGGAGATTTCAATTTTCTAGCCGTCGTGGAAATATCTCATTTCAATCACATCAGCGAACATCTAGAAAGGCGTAACATTTTAAGAGAGACGGGGAGTCAGGGATTGTGTGACGGTAGATCGAGTATTCGATATGAAATACGCTTCGTTGGGCAGTCAAAATTGGCCATAAAATGTAAGAAAGTATGCCAAGTATGCAAACTTTTCCGCACTCATCAACCAACCGCAAAGCATACACTTGACATTTCCAATATTTTTTCAATGTTGAGACCGCTGTTGGATTAAGGGCCCATATAGCCGAGGCGGTAAACGCACGGGTATTCAGCATGACCATGCTGAGGGTGACGGGTTCGATTCCCGGTCGGTCCAGGATCTTTTCGTAAAGGAAATTTCCTTGACTTCCTTGGGCATAGAGTATCTTCGTGCCTGCCACACGATATACACATGCAAAATGGTCATTGGCAGAGGAAGCTCTCAGTTAAAAACTGTGGAAGTGCTCATAGAACACTAAGCTGAGAAGCAGGCTTTGTCCCAGTGAGGACGTTACGCCAAGAAGAGGAGAGGAACCGCTGTTGGACTATGCGTGCGGAAAAATGTACATACTTGGCAAAGGTAAAACAATGCGATATTGTGCATATACATACCCAGGTAACCACTAAGCACTGTTCTGAGCATTATAACAGCCATTTAACAGCTTTTCAGTGCTAAATAGCTCTATATAAGCATTCCTAATGCTTATGGGCACTATAACCAGTAAGAACTAAATTAAGCCCTGTAAGCCTATATAAAGCCTACAAGCTGTAAAGAAGTTTGTCAGTGCTGTCACAGGGCTTGGAGCACATGACGTTTATATCAATCAAAATAGATTTCGACCAAAACAGACTCGAGTCGGTCATGATCAATACATTTTAAACATCCATGTCGGACGGGATTGGCGGAACGGGATTATTTTTGTTGTTGGAATGTTTATCGGAATGGTGTTGTTAAATAGATAATGGAATCTGGTTAGGTTAATTATCCCATTTTTTTCAATTAAGACAAACTCCAGCTCGTTTCCCTATTCTTCTGAAACGTTTCCCGAAAATTTATATAAACATTGCATCTCCTGCTTCATTTCCTGCGTTCGTCACCACCAAGCTTACCACTGAATCATCCTCATCCCATATCATTTTCAACCTTCGAAATGCCCAAACTGTTTTGTTTTTCATGGTTTAAATACTAGTTTGATCACACCATTCCCATGGTGCATTGGTGGAGCAGATGAGAAAGGGAACAGACTTGGACTTGATCAGGAACCCGGAGGACAACAGCTAGAATCTGGATGAAGTAGCAAAAAAGCAACTTCAATGGAAGCGAAGGAAGTTAGAAAAGAACAGGAGATAAACAAAATATTTTTTTCTTTTTTCTTTGTCTCACTTTTGACAACTTTCGCTCCAGAGACTTGGTACGATATTTTAAAGTTGGCCGTATATCAGCCGAATAATTCGCCAAAAGTGGCTTTTGAGCAGCTCTATAACAGGATATAGAACCAATTAGCTCTGTTAGCCAGGTTCTACATTCGACTATAGAGCCGACTTAATGCCATTTTTACGGCTTAATGGTTACTTGGGTATTCGTACCCGCAGCAGGACCTCTTGCAATCGCTATTTCCGGAAGTTCTAAGTAAGGTTCTAAGTTGGTGCTATTTGACACCCGAACCGAAATTTTGAAATTAAAATGAACAAGCTGATGAAGGGTGACCAGTTTGTCGGAATAAAAGGTCACTCCGCTAATTCGTCAACGATTGGAAAATACGGTGTCGTAAAACAGGGTGGGGTGAATTGCAACACTTGATGAATTCTGATATTAGGGGTATTCACTGAACAGATTAAATCACTGCGTAAGCAATGATTATCTGATTATGGAAGTGTTTCCTGAAATTGCGAACGAAATTATCAAAAATTGTCTTGGTGATTGCGATTTTATGTAATATAAAACATTTCTTTGTTAGAGTAGGAGGGTGTTCATTGAAAGACTATTATTGCAGCTATCACCTAAATTTGGGGGAATTATCGCTTTTGTAGGCGGAGGATTGCGTCTGATAATTGGAAACTCGTTTCATTAAATTTATTACTGAATTCAAACTGAATTAGAACTATCTTTGGCATATGGACGTTATGAAAGGTCTTCTTATATACATTCGCTCTTTAAGACTGGAACATATATCATAAGTTTAACTCAATCGGTACAAATTTATGCTATGGGCTCCAGGCTTTAGTCTAACTGGTGTCTTTATTGCCAGGCCAATGGTCAAGCACGCTGTAATGTTACTTTTGTACCTCATCACCCACTAAATGCAACTACATTAGTGGACTAATAACACTTAGCGCGCTTAGGCACGGTTCCATCATGCCGCTTATAGTGTTGCCACATATAGTGTTTAGTTTGCTAAACCCAGTTATCTGGCTGGTGGGGCATGGGAGCCTAAGCTTCGACCATTAATGCAATTAGACGTTACTTCAGACATGAGTGATTCAAATATTTGAAGAACTCAAGAGCAAATTTTGAAAAAGCCCTAAGTAACATTTCGATTGTATCGAGAAAATCAAACTCAAAGTTTTGGTTTTCATTTTTAATTCCTATTTAACAATCAAAATAAATTCAATAAAATAAATACACGTGGACGATACAAAAAAAGAGTATGTATTGCTTCCTCAATGAAAATCTTGATAAAATGTAACAAAACATTAGTTTTTTGCATTAAAACAGTTTTACGACATTTGGTGTCGGAAAACATAAATAAGACATTTTGTTAAGTCATTCTGAAACCTATCGGTTTCTTACGTCATGTGCGTTACGTCGCGTTACGCGAATTTATGTTGCTTTCGTCGGTGCACTTACGTCATGTAACCAGCTGTCATGTTGGTTAAGTCCTGGTTGATAGGTTGTTTTGAATGAAAAATTGGCACACGATTACGTTTGCCGCAGAGAACCAGAAACATCTATATTTCGTTGCCAATGAAAGCGTCGATCGGGCCAAGAAATGTGGAATCGAGTTCACTTACATGACTGAGGCACCACAGGCACCTTCCAGTATGGCTGATTCATTATTTCCGGCACATAGACACCAACCAGGACTTTTTCAGCTACATCCTGCTGTTCGAGACGACGCTGCTGTCGTTCGGTTCCTGTATGCAGAAAAAGGATCGGTCGTCCACACTTACCGATGGGTCTGGAAATTGACGAGGACGAAGTCATGAGTACAGGGGGTGGAGATGTCCCACTACCAGCTGAAGCCGAAGAAGCCTCACACATGGAGAATCATTTAAGCGACGGGAACTAAAAAAACTAAAACTAGATTATTATATTCAAGTTAACATCCCACGTTTTAACTAATTTTAAATAAAATGCTTAGTAAGCCGTTTGTAATTCATGTTATTTATATTCCGGTTTTGTTCCATTCGTTTCGTTACTCTAGTTTTGAAAAATATATGGTTTTTTATCCTACAAAAAATAAAAAATAAATAGAAATTTAAAGCTCGTATAGTATCTGTATTCCTATGATCTCGTATCTGACCTGTATTCCTATGATCCAGTATTTGTAAAACCGAGAGTCTATATATAGACTTATGGCCTTATGGTAGCAGTTTAGGTACCTAAACCTAAAAGTACAATCAAGAATGCTACTACCACTAGGTAGACATCTGAGACGTAGACGCTACACTTCAGATAGATCATTACATATTCTCGGGAATAGTAGGAATAGACACGACGAAATATAACTTTATGTAGCTCCGGGCACGCAAAAACATTGCATCATCTATATTGAACTCAATGACTGACTGGACATCCTGCCTGGGTACTCATAAATCTTGTCGATAAAATCATCCTGCATCCTTGAGGAAGCAAATTGTACCTACTTGGTCATTTTTAATTTTGCCCAGGTAACGTAAGTCTTAAAAAAGTAATATTAGAGTTTTACGCTGCATTGGGGCATCTGAAAGCCTTTTATGCCCTAGGTTATGCCACAGCCTAGCAGGGAGAGCAGCTAAGTCATAAACTATTTAAGTTGGCATCAAACGGGATGATTTGCAACACTGCACAGTGGTCCATGACACAGCTTTACGTGGAAAGATGCAATCTGCGCCTTCAAATGATTTTTAGACGAATATGGTTCACGGTGTCTGTGAGAAAAAAATCTGGAGCTCGATTTGAATAGGTCGTATGTGCTTTCGTCGATCAAAAATTCGATCAGCTGGATTCGCTTATTATAGCGGAAATAATTGAAATTGAACAAAGCTGATACATACGGCAGAATCCTCACAAAACAGGCTTTCCATTCCATCTATAAAAGTCTCCAAAATATCTTTCATATTGCTACAATAACTAAAATAAACTGATCGAATTTTATATCGACAAAAGCACATACGACCTATTCAAGTCGAGCTTTAGAAATCTGGAGCTCGATTTGAATAGGTCGTATGTGCTTTTGTCGATATAAAATTCGATCAGTTTATTTTAGTCATTGTAGCAATATGGCAGATATTTTGCAAACTTTTAATGATGGAACAGAAAACCTGTTTTGTGAGGATTCTGCTGTATGTATAAACTTTGCTCAATTTCAACGGTTTTCGCTATAATAAGCGAATCCAACTGATCGAATTTTTAATCGACAAAAGCACATACGACCTATTCAAATCGAGCTCCAGAAATATTACCGAAAAAAAAATCAGTATCCCTAAGTCACCCACCAAATGAAAGCTAAAGGTCTCCTCTTTCATTTGGTGCTAAGAGGGAAATGTTCTATCGGAGGGTCTAGAACAATTTTTATTTTTTTCGTGATTTCTAGAACAAATTTTCGAGAAATACCCATTTTTTTGGTACTTTTTACCCAAAATTTCTATGGGAAAATAATCCCCGATAGAACATTTCGCTTTTGGCACCAAATGAAAGAAAAGACCCTTAGCTTTCGTATGGTGGGTGACTTAGCAATACTTATTTTTTTTCTAATAATATTCTTCTACCATAGACACCGTGGATTTTCTACAAAATTGTTCCTAATAATTAAGGGAGCATCCATTAAGTACGTCACGCTAAAATAGGGAATTTTAGAGCCCCCCCCCCTCCCTCCACCATTCTTACGGGGTTTTCCATTGTTTGACATTGCTTGTCACACTTTCACAAACCCCATCTCCCCCCTAGGACCGTGACGTACTTAACGGATGGCCCCAAACCACGTCAACAAGAGGAAGAAGAATGAAAACCATTTGATTTCAGAAGCTTAGATTATTGCAATTATTTCTTAATTATGCGTTATACATTTCGAATCAATAGTTAAGTACAATTGAAAATGTGTTGCTATTAGGTACTTCCGGTTGTCGGCGGATATGTACCACTAAAGTTTTGTTCGCTTGACCATTTCAAGGTGGCGTCTTACTGGAAAAAAAAAGTTGTGGTTTGTTCCCGTATTTCCACGAGTGCGTTTTGGAAGTTGATAGAAACGACAAGGTAGAGCTGCCACTTGTGGATCTGTTCCCAAGTAACCATTAAGCCGTAAAAATGGCATTAAGTCGGCTCTATAGTCGAATGTAGAACCTGGCTAACAGAGCTAATTGGTTCTATATCCTGTTATAGAGCTGCTCAAAAGCCACTTTTGGCGAATTATTCGGCTGATATACGGCCAACTTTAAAATATCGTACCAAGTCTCTGGAGCGAAAGTTGTCAAAAGTGAGACAAAGAAAAAAGAAAAAAATATTTTGTTTATCTCCTGTTCTTTTCTAACTTCCTTCGCTTCCATTGAAGTTGCTTTTTTGCTACTTCATCCAGATTCTAGCTGTTGTCCTCCGGGTTCCTGATCAAGTCCAAGTCTGTTCCCTTTCTCATCTGCTCCACCAATGCACCATGGGAATGGTGTGATCAAACTAGTATTTAAACCATGAAAAACAAAACAGTTTGGGCATTTCGAAGGTTGAAAATGATATGGGATGAGGATGATTCAGTGGTAAGCTTGGTGGTGACGAACGCAGGAAATGAAGCAGGAGATGCAATGTTTATATAAATTTTCGGGAAACGTTTCAGAAGAATAGGGAAACGAGCTGGAGTTTGTCTTAATTGAAAAAAATGGGATAATTAACCTAACCAGATTCCATTATCTATTTAACAACACCATTCCGATAAACATTCCAACAACAAAAATAATCCCGTTCCGCCAATCCCGTCCGACATGGATGTTTAAAATGTATTGATCATGACCGACTCGAGTCTGTTTTGGTCGAAATCTATTTTGATTGATATAAACGTCATGTGCTCCAAGCCCTGTGACAGCACTGACAAACTTCTTTACAGCTTGTAGGCTTTATATAGGCTTACAGGGCTTAATTTAGTTCTTACTGGTTATAGTGCCCATAAGCATTAGGAATGCTTATATAGAGCTATTTAGCACTGAAAAGCTGTTAAATGGCTGTTATAATGCTCAGAACAGTGCTTAGTGGTTACCTGGGTTATTATCTACATGGTTAGTTTATTTTCGTCCGAGCTGGGTTATACCATGTACATAGAGTTCTTGCACAACAATGTGGCCATGAGAAATGCGTTGTCAGAGTCACTGTTGCAGCTGGCGATGCCGGTCCGTTCGAAGTGGGGGGCCTGTGAAAGTACACAAGGTAGAACATTTGAAACGCGAAAAGTTAGTGTTATTGTTGTTTAAAACTCACCTGTAGCCAGTGTAGCCGACGATGACGCCGAGGGAACATTCTTTCCAGATTCTTTTGAAATTCATTTTTTCTTGCTTGCTGAGCTAGCTTTGGGAGTAGCATCAAGTACTTCCTTTGGCCACCATAAGCAGACTTGAGATTAATAATCACAGAACTAAGTGAACCTGCTGCTGCTAGCTGAAAAGTTTTTAGAAAGTACCACCGCACCAATTTCAAAAATTCTACTCTCCACTCCATTGGCATTTTCGGCGGTATACTTGGTGGTTTGGTTCGGAGCTGCTGTTCTTGGAAGTTGGCGACGACGACGATGAGCAAGACCTGCAGTTGCTGGCAGTTTTTTCACCTTTTGTGGCTTCCAATGATCTGTATGGTCAGTTGGTTCCGCCCGAGCTGGGTTTGACGATGTTTTCCGAGCTCTTACCCAGCATTGTGACCATGAAAAATGCGCTGCCAGGGTCACCGTTACAGCTGACGATGCCGGACCGAAGTGGAGGATCTGTGGAATCACACAACGAGAGCATTAGAACAACAAGAGAACTGAATAAACTATTGTTTAAAACTTACTTGAAACCGAGGCGAGGCAAAACAAAGTTGCGCTTGGTGCAGACGACTATGGCAACGAGGAGGAGGACGGAGATCCGCTGCTCCTACTGCTTTTAGTTCTACTTGGACCGGGAGAAACCTATTTTGACCTCCATTCGTATAAGCGCGGAAGCGCCGCTTTTAGAACTGTGAGGCTGCTGGCTACTGATGGCCTGATTGCTGGTAACTGATTTTAGTGAAGATATACAGGTTTTTTTTCCACCAGAGCTTCCACCGGAACCGTCTTTGGACCGAGGAGGACGATGATACACTCTGTGGTTTAGGATTGCGCTATAGGAGAATAACGACGTAAGCACTACTGATTCTTATTTACATACTTTGTTACTTAGGACGCTTTGACAGCGCACTTACGTCAGTTGTGCGTTACGTGCGTTACATAAGTCATTATACCGACAAAGCGACACAAATGAAAAGTGGTCACTTTGTTACTTAAGCCAGTTTGATTTTTTCAATTTAAAAAGTTTTTAACTATTGTTGAATTGTGATCTTGCTACACAGCATAAAGCAGTTTATTAGGTATTAAAATATGCAAAAACCTCATTTTTGTTTATTTTGTTACTTAGGACGTATTGAAAATTTGCTCTTGAACTATTCAAACTATATAGAAGCTTGTGTATAGTCAACATTTAACGAACTTAATCTATGCAATATTTTGCATTTTACGGCTACGAACGATGTTCAAGTATAGGTTAAACTTGTAGTATATCGAGTTTTTTTTAGTGCTACAACAATGGTTAAGCACGCTGTAATGTTACTTTTGTACCTCATCACCCACTAAATGCAACTACATTAGTGGTCTAATAACACTTAGCGCGCTTAGGCACGGTTCCATCATGCCGCTTATAATGTTGCCACATATAATGCTTAGTCTGCTAAACCCAGTTATCTGGCCAGTGGGGCATGGGAGCCCAAGCTTCAATCATTAATGCAATCAAACATTACTCGATTTACGACATGATTGATCCAAATACTAGATAATTGTTCGATCTGTGTTCTTAAAATGTAGCCCTGAATGTAGCATAAAATATACAAGCTTCTAGTCCAAATGCATAAAGATAGTTCAGATTCACTGTTTTTCAGAATTTTCTCAAGCAATCAGTAACAAAAGTAAAAAGCAGAAATAGATCAAATTATGTCAAAATGTTCATAACCGCTTGTAAAATAAAACTATTCCAAAACATTAGAATTTTCTGTTTCACAATAGAAAACAATTCCCAAACCTTTGGATAGGGCAAAACAGTATGTTCCGTAATCACAATTGAAAGCAATTCCAAAACAATAGAATCTAATGTGTAATTAAGTCAGTGCTCAAAGAACAATATGAAAACATAAGAATCTTGTGTATCACAATAGAAAACAATTCCCAAACCATTGAATCAAATGTGGAATCAGTAATAAAATTACTACTCAAAACAATACGTTTACCGTGCAATTCACTGTTTGAAACAATTCGAAAACATAAGAATCTTCTGTATCACACAAGGTATCACAATAGAAAACGATACCCAAACCATTGAATTCAATGTAAATACAGTACAGTATGTTCTGTTTCACAATAGAAAACAATTCCTAAACAATTGAATCAAATGTGGAACCATGAATAAAATCACTGCCCAAAACAATACGTTTACCGTGTAATTCTTTTTTTGGAACAATTCGAAAACATAAGAATCTTCTGTTTCACAATAGAAAACCATCCCCAAACCATTGAATCTAATGTAAGATCACAGTTATATATACACTGAAAATAATCGACACGCCTCATCCATGTTCTTTTACACGTTAATGTATCGTTCAAAACAGCACGCTACAATAACGTGTAATTCTTTTGAATCAGATGTTGAATAGTTGAGGTTTTAAACCACTGTCTTTTACACATGATTTTATCGTGTTTGACAGTATGTTTATGTATCGATAATGGAAATGGTTCGCCTATAACGTAATGTACATCACCGAACTCGCCCGCGTTTAGTATGTCCTATCATACTTCATTTTTTGATGGATCCTCAGCTGGGTGCCCGGTACTGATATTCTAAGAAATTTGACATTTATGATGCCAAACTAACGTGTTTTACACATGATTTCGAAAAGTAGATTTATGACTGGTTTGACACGTTAAATTCAGATGTTTTCCAAGTGGTGAAAATTCATGTTTGAAACATGTGGCTCGAACGTGTAGAATATTTTCAGTGTAGACAGTTCTTGGCATATTTAACAGTTCAAAACAATACAAATACATAAAAATCTACCGTATATTTGATTCCCCGTTTATGTATTAACAACATTTCATTTACATTTACTCTTCTAACTGTTACAGTGAGCTTAACACAAATGGTTGCTTTCATGTTGAACTATATGGACATCAACAGTTCATAATGTAAAAAACGGCTTTGGTAACCCATGCCAAATTGTGACAGCATATTATATTGTTCGGGTAATATTGAATGATAAGGGAATGAGAATTTGATATAAATGGTTCAAACATCATGTAACCATTTGTCAAAGGGGTAGCTTGAATATTTGAGCTTCACACTTATACATTTGCATTTTATCATTCACTACAATGATTTAACAATATGGCAAACTGTTGCACACTTTGGTATTTGTGTCCGAAAAATGAACCGAGAAGTTGTTGTTGTTGTTTCGATGGCAGTTGTATTTTTATCGTGCGCAAAGTGCCAAAAGTTGCGTATTGAAGTGAAAAGTGATTAAACATACTTACTACGAGAAGTGCCCCACCTAGCGAGTCAGTTCAGCGAGGCCGGATGTTGATCGCGGCCGAGATCGTGAACTAACAGCAAGCTGCTCTGAAGGCAACTGCAGCCGGGTTCCTGGAGTGAGATCCGGCACAGTTAACTGCAATCGTAACGTTTCTCATACTGTAGATGACCATTAGCAATTGTCATTGGATTATTTTTCAGACTGTGCGAGACAACAGCCCGCATAATCACTAACTGTAAACTCAACGTTTCTCATACTGTAAATAACCGTTAGCAATTGTCATTGAACCATTCAGCCATTATCTAACGGTTTGCTATACAGTGAATTGTCTGAAAAACTGGATAGTATATTGACTATATCCTTTACTGTTTTGCGAAAAATTTGTTCGAGAAAACGAGCGATTTTTTATGGTAACCAACCGCCTATTCCACAAACTGTAAATTGGCGGATTACCATTTGTCAAACTAGCAAATCTGTACATGGTATGGTTATCTTACTGTTATCTCGCACAGTATGAGAAATGGTTCAATGACAATTGCTAATGGTTATCTACAGTATGAGAAACGTTGCGTTTACAGTTAGTGATTATGCGGGTTCTGTTTTGCGAAAAAACTTGTATGGAAAAAAGTCATTTTTTGTATTGTTACGATACTTAACAACCTATACAATTCAATGTGAAATGCTCATTCACATTTGAGTCTATTGTTAGAAACATTTGATTCTATTGTTTTTCTACTGTTATTTTAACATTGAATTCTATTGTGAGAGTATGGTTTTCAATGGTACTGTTACATAAGAATCCTATGTTTTTCTATTGTATTTTTTATCCGGGAAGAATCCAATTCGATATATATATCGAATAAACTAGTTACCCAAAATTAGGTTGTTTTCCCTCTTTCCCCCACCGATGTTGTCAAAAACAAACAGAGATGCGTCTACTCAATGGGGGTCCTTGAGCCCAATAAGCCAATTTTGAGTAAATGTAGGTATACTCAAATTTGGGTTGAATGAGGGGGGGGTCTTGGGTTGAATTTACCTACTCTTAAGTATATTTTTTTGCTGGAGGTAAAGGCAATTTACCTAGTGTGAGTTTAATCGATTTACTCAAATTTGGCTTATTGGGCGGAACTATGGGATTGCGTCAAAAGAACTCAATTTTGGGTAGTTTGGCGGTTCCGTGTAGATCTTCATATAAAAAAAATGCTACACTGAGCCAACTCTCCCGATCACAATTATATGTCAGTCCTACATTATTGCACTATTGGAATATCATATGAATCTAATCTTAGGTTGAAAATGGAAAGTGAGAGTTATATGCGACGCATGTGGTGTGACTCTCAGATCGCCATCATATTGTTATATGTCTTGCATTTTGCTTCTATCATATGGGCTGGGTGCGCCGATGTATATGCAACTCCAATAATATCCTTCACATTTTGAAAAACTAGGGGTGGGTAATGTCTGAGACATAACCGCAATGTTGACGTAGGACAAAGGCTGGAACGAAATTTCGACTTCAAAATGGGCTTTTTCATTTGAGTCCTAAATAAAAAATTAATAAAATAAATAAATAAATCCAAATGGGCGGGTTAATGTGTTGAGTAAAGTTGTTATGTAATCTCTTTCACTGAACGCATTCATAAGCATCTGTTGACTAGTTCAAAAATGATTTAATTTTGAAGGTAAATGTTCTTTAACCGTTCTTTGGAAGAGTTCTCATAGAACGGATAGTATTATTAGAATATTGAATAGTGTTATAGATCATAGCTTCCCAAACAATGTTTCGCGATGCAACCCCAACCACTTGCAGGCACACTTCAATTCGTCCCCTTAATGCTAGAACTAGGTAACTCGAAATTTGACGTTTTTGAGTTGAATATACCATTATGTCGAGCTTTTTGAGCTCTATAATATATCCAAAGACCAATGAAATACGATTACAAACGACGATAATATTCACCATTTTCAAAACTAGGTATCTCAGTGTAGAATACAAGAACTGAGTGCTATAACTAGGTAACTGGGAAAATCATATCTAGTTCCAACCGCACAGGTTAAAATCTATCGGCTGCTTGGACGTGGAAATGTTACTAGACATTCTTTTGTTAGTAGATTGAAAATCTACTACTGTTTTTCATTTTAGGCCTAAAAAGTTGAAAAAATTTCTTGTATTGATTTAGCTAAAAACTGTGATTGTTCGTAGACGACTATTATATGAACATTTTGAGGTGTCATGTGGTGATAAAGGGTGAGTCGTTAATTATTGTGCCACCCTACCTTCAAGTGATTCGCAAATTGTCTACAGTTAACGAAATGAAACCAATTTTTTACTGTAGTTTCGTATAAGTATGTAATTCAACTTTTTGGTATAGGTTCGAATTTAGGAGGCGTTTTAGTGAAATTCACGACATTTTCAATTAACGCCCTCCATGTGGACATGTTCAGGCTCCACTTGCAACAAATAGTTAAAGCTCTCTGGTTTGTTTATGCGCATACTGCCTGGTTTTCACCCAGCTCCAAGCTTATCTTTCACTGACAACCGTTCCTGAAACCTATTGACGAACATTAAGATGATCCGATAATGTATAATCATCAATTGTTCCAAGGCGCTATACCATGATTTTAGATTTTAGCATGTGATTGTACAACATCTTTTTTAGAACTGTGAACTAAATTTATACTATATCGAGCGGAATCTCACCGATAACTGCTCAATTCATTTTATGTAAACAATAGACTCTAAGGAGAAACTGTACAAAATTTGGTTGATTTTGGTGAAGTAGGAAAAAAGTTACGATAGTTTGAAAATGGCACAATAATTATCGACTCACCCTTTATAGCAGGCATCCTAGGAAAATCAGTAATTACACGTTAATTTCAACATGTGAACCCTTTTAAATTTGCATACTGCAACAATACAACTGAAAAGAATGATATATATAGTGGTAAAAACTAGGTATCTCAGAACATCTCCTCCATTATTTATGTTGCGTTTTGAGTGCTATAACTAGGTAACTCGACATTTTTTTAACCACTTATTGTTTTTATCAAAAGTTTAAACCAAAATAGTTCAAAACTTTTTCTTGTAGCAGAAAGAGTAGAAGCTGAATAAGCAATCAACGCAAAAAAATAATTATTTTAAAGGCTCCATACCTTTGGAACAACTGCATGAAAAATTGTAAAATTTTCAAAGTCGTTTTTCTCGAAACTATGATTTTCGAGTTACCTAGTTCTTGCATTAAGGGGACGAATTGTTCCACGCAAAGTGGGGTGACGACAGACTGAGGGTCGCAAAAGCAATGTTTGGAAAATGAAACGTTAGATCATTTTGGAGTTTCTCGTCAATGTTCTGGATTCGGCAACACGTTGTATACTTCTGGAAAGAACAATTAGTGGCCGGGCCGGATTTATTGTTGCTAAGCTTTCAATCTGTCGCTTTTCATTACCCGAAAATTATCCGACTCATAACTCATGAGGAATAATTTTTGGTAATCCTGAAAAGGCCCGTTTGATTAATTGACGATTCTAGGAAGGAAATGGCATGAATCCACCATGCCATCAATGGGTGTTGGTTTTCTTCGCACTAAATGCAGGATGCCACCGAAAACTGGCCCGCCGCTTGCTGCCGTGGATGAGATTCCTGGTTCTATCAGTTGGTGCGCAGCTGTGGAGGTGACATCCACTCCCCTTGAC
The DNA here is from genome assembly GCF_035046485.1 of Aedes albopictus. Lineage (NCBI taxonomy): Eukaryota > Metazoa > Arthropoda > Insecta > Diptera > Culicidae > Aedes > Aedes albopictus. Next base: position 403,121,983 of record NC_085137.1, read on the forward strand.
TGATCCAACGAAAATGACGAAAGAGAACAGAAGAAACAGGTTTTATGCCCCTAGATTAGCAGATGAAGCTCCTCACATTTGGCTGGCTCTCCAGTTTATTTCGTTGCATGACCCGCCCGTATGTTTCAGACGCTTCCTACGACTAATCAACCATTCCCTAGAAAATTTTCGTCGATCGAAGAAAGTAGTAGAAGTATTGAATGGTAACACTCATTTTAAATTGATAAATATTAGAATGAATCAATGTTTTTCGCAAAATTGTCCCGATAAAATAATGCGTTGATAAATTCCGAGTAGAATGATTAGTGTTTGACTTCGCTGTTTCTTCGCCAACAAGCATTCATTATTTCACTTTGCGCTTGCACTACACTTTTCTTGATCGATGGAATAAAATTATCCGATTCATAACTCTTGCCGAAACATTTTCGGTGTTCCTGAAAAGGACCATTTGAATAATGGACGATTTTGATAAATTCTCCATGTCACGCAATGCGTGTTGATTTTCTCCGCTCTCAATGCTAGGTGCCTTCGAAAACTGGTCCGCCGCTGGCTGCCGTGGTCAGTGTATGAGATTCCTGGTACTAACAGCCGAGTGTCGACGCAATTGATGTGCTGCTGTAGAGGTGTAGAGGTGACATCCACCTCCACCCTCCTTGACTGATCCAACGAAAATGATTAAAGAAAACAGAGGGCACAGCTTTTATATCCCTAGATTAGCAGACGAAGCTCCTCCCATTTCTCTGGCTTCCAGTTTATTTCGTTTGCATGCCTCGCCCACATGCACCCAGACACTTCAAACGATGAACCAACCCAGAAATGAGTAAATTTTCATTGAACAAAGCACCACCCGTATAAAAATGAACCATTGAGTCTATTGGAAAAACTATAGAAAACCAATAGATTCCTATGTTAACAATGTTTTATATTGTTAATGTATTGTAAAGTACTTTTTTAAATTTGACTCTTTACTATAGATTTACAATAGATTTCATTGTTACAGTATTTTCTAATGGCATACAATTGATTAACATTAGATTCAATTGTTTTTACTTTGGCTCGAAAATGTGTTACTCATACACATTTTTCAGTGTAACATTTTTAAGCGTGTGTGTGTTTTTTTATGTTGCTCTTTTGGCTGCCGTCAATTCAGTGTGCAATTTTTTCGCCGCGTTTGTTGTTTCTGTGCTGGGTTGCAAATAATTTAATGAAAATGAAAAATTCTAGTGAAAATTTCTATTTCTATTTAATAGTGACCGCAGTGCCGTGCAGTAAATAAAAAACATCAAATTCCATTTGGAAGGAAGCGGTGGTTCCGCTGTCAAACAACCACCCCCAAACCCGAAAAAAGTGAACGTGAAAGTGCCGTTCCTTTCGTTGGATAAATTGCCGTTTGCCTTTCTCTGACCTGAGCAAAAGTAAGTAACTAGCAGGCTGCCACGCAAGCTGCCGTTTTCGAAATAAATAGATCCAAATTATAAAAATATTTTAGGCGATTCTGGATCTGGATCCACCGGTGCAGTCGAATGTGTCGCCAGCTTGCAAGCACGAAGCCATTCGTACAGTGGGGCTAGGAAAATCCGACGGTGAACGGAATTGCGATGGGCATTCGGTCGATCGTTGCAGTATGCCTGACGGCATTGACTGAGATGGGATAACGGATTCACTTTGGATGGTGGTAAGTTCAAGATGAGGTTGAAGAAGACAGGACCAACTCGAGAAGAGCGGATCCAAGAGCGGATATCAAATGTCACAAAGGAGGCAAACAGTTTCGTTGCTTTATATGGAAGTCAAATCCGTTCCGATACTCAGGAAGATGTTTTTGGTTCTGATGGATTACGTCAATTTCGACAATCAGATCAGAACATTATCCGAAGAACGATTGGGTGTATTTCAGGCGTTCGATTTGAATAGGTCCTAAGTTTGCTGTGATTCCTATGTAGATTCGACCTATTCAAATCGAACGCCAGATTTGTTCTTTTAAATATTTCCGAGAATTTCGCTTATTTAACTTAGTTTATTGTGTATGACAAAAAAAAAACTCGACAAAGTACGTGTTCCTTTACAAGACCGACAACGATTTTTTTTTATTGAAAATTTAACTTGAAAATTAGTCTGTATTACATGTAAGCTCTAAATTAGTCTATTTCATGCGATCTAATGTTTCGTATTAAGGAATTAACTGAAGAATGAACACTTGTTTGATAAATTATAAATGGGTAAATATTTGACACTATATGTACTACTCTTGAATATATTAGTTAGGGAACGTTAAAAAATTACATCCAAGATTTGAGGGAGAGGAGGAGTCTGTCTAGAAAAGTGTGACAGTACGTGTATTAGGTATAAGAAAATAACGTGACATAGGGGGGAAGGGGGGGGGGGAGCTAGAAATCCCGAAAAACGATGGACGTAATGAATTAACCTTCCCTTAGCTATGTTAAAAGTCGATAAAAAAAAATAAAATATAAAATAAGATTTAGAACAAACAGGTTTAGAAAAAAGACCGATTTTGGGCCTTGAAAACAGTGTGGGGCAAGATGGGTCACCTTCCAAAGGGGTTTCCTAACGAAAAACGGCAATATGTACGATTTTTTCTGTATTAATGAAACATATGTTTACACACCAAAAACCGTTTGAAGGTTTCAGCAAAATGGTTTGCTGAAGCACGTCCAGCAAACACATACTTGACTGAAAAAATCAGTGAACCGTATGTGTTTGCCGAAAATCAGCAAAGTCGACTAAATTTCCGAAATTTCAGCAAAAAATTCCGGCCGCTCGCCGCCTTGATCGACCACTTGTCAAAACTTTGTGATACATCGCGTGTTGTCGTGGCAACTAAAATCCGGTTTTGCTATTATTTAAGGAGTATTTTCAACGTAGAAGTGCGTAAAATTCTGGTCAAATTAATCATTAAACAGTACTGAACCTTTCTAACAGGTATGTATCAAAGTTTAATTACATAACAGTGTTATTAACTACGGAAATTATTTGTTTTAGATGGTAAACAATGTCTACAATTTCCACGCATTCAAGTTATTGATGGATCCAACATTGTTCCCGAGATGGTTCTGCAGCAACAATCGATCTTGCCATCGATCCAACTTCCACAAATTAAACACTTTTTAATATTTTTTTGAATAAAACTCTGGAAATGAAACAAGTGTATGCCTTTTTAGTCAGTTGATTTCAGGTAAACAGCGGATTTCTTTTTATCGATTTAATTTGCTGAAATCCATCAGCAATATGCTGGCAAATCTCACGCCGGACGAATTTACTGAATTTTCAGCAATCCTCAAAATTTTGCTGATTTTTTTCGGTAAACTTTTGACATTTACGATGACAACCGAGATTGCTGAAAATTTCAGCAATTTTTATTGCTGAACGGATTGCTGAAATTTCAGCTCGGCAGAAATCAGCAAAATTTTGCTGATTTTCAGCGAAAAAAATTTGGTGTGTATAGCAACTACTAATTTTATTGTTTTTCTGTCATTCTTACTCATTCCATCGTGCATATAGGTACTGAAACCGGTCGTCCGCAATGTTACATTGTAAGGAAATCATACGCACACACGATTCTTTTTTAGTTGATGGAAGATTGTGACTTGAATGGATAACGATCTGCCACATCAGAACCACATCGATAGTTATTAAAAACATATCCCTACCTTGATAACTTTCAAGCCGTCGTAGAAATATTCATTTCATTTGAATCAGATCAGCGAGCATCCATAAATAACCTAGCATTTCAGGAGGACGGGAGGAATCTTCTATTCTGCTACAGACCATGTTTAAGATCGAGTATTCGTTACAAAAACACGCTTCGTGCTTCATAGTGTCGTATGTCAAACCGCAGAGTTATACGATATTGAATCAATAAGCTTATTGGAAAAATCTTATGCATATGGGCACTTCGATAGGTCTTCAAATATAGGTACACTCTTTAAGCTTGGAGCGCATTATGCTTTTGAATCAATTTGGCAGTATCCCATGGGTTTACTATCAAAGTCGATGCAATTGTATGCTGTGTTCTCGAGGCTGTAGTATATCAAGTTTCTTCAAATGCTACAATAATGATGAAGCACGCTGTAATGTTACTTTTGTACCTCATCACCCACTAAATGCAACTACATTAGTGGACTAATAACACTTAGCGCGCTCGGCTCGGTTCCATCATGCCGCTTATAGTGTTGCCACATATAATGCTTAGTCTGTTAAACCCAGTTATCTGGCTGGTGGGGCATGGGAGCCTACGCTTCAATCATTTATGCAGTAAAACGTTACTTGAACTTGGACATGAGTGATCCGAATATTTGAAGAACTATTCTATCTTAGAAGCTTGTGTAGAATTTGATGAACTTAATCTGAAGAATCATTTAGCAGTCATTTAGGGAAAATTAATCTCAAAATGACACGCAATTGTATCTTGGGATTAGAATCATGTTTTGCATTTGAACGTTTTGAACAATCTTCTAATATAGGTTCACGTTGTAGTATATCGAGCATTTTTAATTGCTACAATAATGGTTAAGCACGCTGTAATGATACGTTTGTACCTCATCACCCACTAAATGCAACTACATTAGTGGACTAATAACACTTAGCGCGCTCGGCTCGGTTCCATCATGCCGCTTATAGTGTTGCCACATATAATGCTTAGTCTGCTAAACCCAGTTATCTGGCTGTGGGGCATGGGAGCCTAAGCTTCAACCATCAATGCAATTAAACATTACTCGATTTACAACATGATCCAAATATTTGATATTTGTTCGATCTGTGTTTTTGAAATGTAGCTTAAAATATACAAGCTTCTAGTCCAAATGCATAATGATAGTTTAGTTTCGCTTCGTTCAGGATTTGTTCAAGCAGTTCAATAATTTTCTGATTCACAATAGAAAACAATTTCCAAACCATTGGATTTAACGTAAAAATAAAATGTTCTGTATCACAATAGAAAACTATTCCAAAACAATTGAATCTAACGTGGAGCCAGTAATAAAGTCACTACTAATACAATACGTTTACTGTACATTTCACTGTTAAGAACAATATAAAAACATAAAAATCTTCTGTATTACAGTACAAAACAATTCCCAAACCATTGAATCAAATGTGGAACCAGCAATAAAATCACAACTCAATACAATACGTTTACCGTGCATTTTACTGTTTTATACAATTCGAAAACATAAGAATCTTCTGTATCACAATAGAAAACAATACTCAAACCATTGAATTTATTGTAAAAACAGTACAAACAGTATGTTCTGCTTCACATTAGAAAACAATTCCAAAACAATTGAATTAAATGTGGAACCAGTAATAAAATCACTACCCAAAACAATACGTTTACCGTACATTTCACTGTTTGCAACAATTCGAAAACATAAGAATCTTCTGTATCACAATAGAAAACCATCCCCAGACCATTGAATTCAATGTAAAATCACAGTTCAAAACAGAATGTTCTTGGCATATTTAACTGTTCAAAACAATACAAATACATACAAATCTACGGTATATTTCATTCCACGTATCGTCATTAACAACATTTCATTAACATTAGAATTTTCTGTTTTGCGAAAAAAGTTGTATGGAAAAAAGTATTTTTTTGTATTGTTACGATACTTAACAACCTATACAATTCAATGTGAAATGGGCATTCACATTTGATTCTATTGTTAGAAACATTTGGTTCTATTGTTTTTATATTGTTATTTTAACATTGAATTCTATTGTAAGACCATTGTTCTCAATGGTTCTGTTACATTAGAATCCTATGTTTTTCTATTGTATTTTTTATCCGGGCAAGCATTCCATCTATCACTTTTTTGTTGCACCACGCTTTTCCCGACCGATGAAATGAAACGTATAAGGAATCTGGACGATTTAAGAAAGAAAATTACATGAATTCACCATTTCACGCAATGCATGTTGGTTTTCTCCGCGCTGAATACCGGATACCAACGAAAATTGCCCCGTCGCTTGCTACCGTGGATAACATTTAGTGACCGGCTTCACTGTTGCTGAGCCACGAGTATTCAATCTTTTACTATTTGGTTCCACTACACTTTTCATTATTTCTCGGCTGATGAAACATTCATTTATAGTTCTTGAGGCATCATTTTCGGTGGCCCTGATAAGGATCGTTTGGTTATGAATTCACCATGCCACGAAATGCGTGTTGGTTTTCTCCACGCTTAATGCTGAGCCACCGAAAACTTACCCATTGCTTACTGCCGTGGATAAAATTAATAGTCGACTTCACTCCTGCTGAGGAACGGAACTGCCTTTCACTTTGGGGCTGTCCATAAACCACGTTGTCATTTTTTTGGGACTTTTCAACACCACCCCCCCCCCCGCGTGGTCATTAGTCCCCATACAATTTTTTTTATTGGTCCATACAAAAAGGTCATTGGCCGAACCCCCCCCCCACCCCCCCCCCCCCCCCCCCCCTAATGACCACGTGGTTTATGGACAGGCCCTTTTTGGTTGCAACACTATTTTCGATCGATGGATGTCCAATTATTCATAACTCCTTAGGGAAGATTCTCTGTGGTCCTGAAAAGAACCGTTTGAATTATGGACGATTGCGATGAATCCACCATTTCACGCAATGCGTGTTGGCTTTCTCCACGCTGAATGCTTGACGCTGACGTAAACTGGTCCGTGTTTGCTGCCTTGGATGAGATTTTCAGCCGCGCCAAGAGCCGTCGCTGGGTTAGTGTGTGTTGTTGCCAGGCTAGACACCAACCTCCTTGACTGATCCAACGAAAATGACAAAAGCAAATAGAGGACAAAGCTTTTATACCACTAGATTAGCAGATGAAGCTCCTCCCATTTGGTTGGCTTTCCAGTTTATTACGTTTGCCCCGCCCGCACGCATCCAGACGCTGCAAAAGATTAATCAACTCAGAAATGAGTAAATTTTCATAGAACGGATAAAGTAACCAAAATATTAATTCGAAAATGTTAGAATTAAACAATGTTTCACTCAAAATGGATTTGCTAAATTCCAGGTGGAATCATAAGTGACCGACTTTCACGCAATGCTTGTTGGATTTATCCGTGATGAATGTTGGAAGCCGCTTGTTGCCGTGGATGAGATTAGTGGCCGCTTTCACTGTTGCTGAACCATCAGGCATTAATTTAAACTTTCCCTATTTGGTTTCACTACACTTGTCTCGATCGATGTCGGAAATTTATCCGATTAACTCTAGGAATAATTTCGATGGTCCTGAAAAGAACCGTTTGAACCAGGGGGAGCGACACTAGTTTTGCCAAGCCAAAAAACCTCAAAAAAAGTTGAAAAAAGCCCAAATAAGTCGCTAAAACCCGCAAAAGTTTTGCGGGTTTTACCGACTTTTTTCGACTTTTTTCGGCTTTTTTTGGGGTTTTTCGGGTTGGCAAAACTAGTGTCGCTCCCCCCGGTTTGAACAATGGACTATTTTAGGAAGAAACTGAAATTAATTTATCATGCCACGCAATGTGTATTGATTTTGCTGCTGCCGCTTCCTCTGCTGCACCACCGGTCAGACCGATTCCATTCAATGAAAAGCATTCCTTCCATGGTCTGCCGCGTTAGACGGTCAGAAGGCGAATGTGCAACAGCACCCTTGTGGACAACCACCGACACCGAGCCGACCGACACGGCCGTCAAAGAATAATGAGCGAAAACGCAAACGAAGAAAGTGAGCAGCTCTCGTTCGATGCGTTCACCTCGAGACGACAAAGACAAATGAGGGAAGATGCGAAGAAGCAGTAGCTTTTATATTCGACGGGAGCATCCAAAATGTGCTCGATCGTGATTGGCTGGAATAAACATGGGTTCACTTTTCCTAATTTTTCAATAGTTTGTTATTGAAAAACAGCAAATGTTATTATTGTACATAATTGGTGTAAAGATTTGCAATCGATTGGTGATGATGATTAACCTGGGCTTGTTAGGGGAATATCTGTAAATAAAAGAAAATCGGGTTAAGTACGGTTCCTTTGAATTCCACTAAGAATTTGCATCCTTTGACAGATACGTATTTCGACCTCAACTGTAAGGTCGTCTTCAGTGTCTTGTACTTGACTCGACTCGAGCAAAGATGATAAGAAGCAACTTGCTTCTTATCATCTTTGACTCGAGTCAAGTACAAGACACTGAAGACGACCTTACAGTTGAGGTCGAAATACGTATCTGTCAAAGGATGCAAATTCTTAGTGGAATTCAAAGGAACCGTACTTAACCCGATTTTCTTTTATTTAATCGATTGGTGCCAAAATTTTGAAAATTCAACAAGAAGTGGCTGAGTTATTAAGGCTCAAAATCTCCACTTTAAACGTAACGCGGCCGATTTCTGAAAAATTAGAATGACACCCGGTATAGAAAAGAGAGACGTAGTCCTACGTCAAAAAAAAGTTTCCTCAGGCTGGAACGGGAATCGAACTCACAACGGCCAAATGACCGACGCCGCTAGCCGCGCGACCACGAAGCTCACTTACTGGAATTGCGAAATTTTGCAAAACGTATTCCACTTTATCTGCCAATGTTGTTTTTACACCCGGCCAAAGTTATATGCACAGCTAATGTATCGATCGTGTTATGTGCATATAACTCTGATATGCGCAAGTGTAATTGAGTTTTATTATTGTACGTGCAGTTGAATCCCGGAATTTTCGACTAGCGAAGTTTTATTTTTCTCCAAATCCGTGCGTCGGACCTAACTTCGGAAGTGATGCGCTGTATAGCGGACAAGGTTTACTATACAGCGCACCACTTCCGAAGTTAGGTCCGACGCATGGATTTGGAGAAAAATCCATCTTCGCTAGTCGAAAACTCCGATTTTCAACTAAATTGAGAATAGAAGGCTTTCCAATCGGAACTGTTTATGATATGATACGTATAATGATTCATTTGAAGTGAACGTGTCAGACTAGGGGTACAATGTATGTGCAGTGTCTGATAAAATAGGCTCTTAGAATTATTTCAGTGTAAAAGTGGCAGATGCTTCATCCTCATTCACGGCTCTACACGGAAAAACGAAAGTACCCAAAAGTGAGTTCATTCCACCCAACTTCGAGATTGCGTGCGGGAAGCCAATTTTGAGTTGCTGGAGTCGATGTTTAGGTACACTCAGAAATTGGGAAAGTTATAAGTTGACTATTTTTCAGTCTCTTGATAACTAAATAAAGTTTATGCATAAGTGTAGCTGCGTAGTTTTTGCATTAATAAAATAGTTTTTAGTATTTTACTGCGTAAACTGAGTTTAGTTTTGAAATTTCTAATTTTTAGATACACGTTTTTTTCGCGCATAATTGAACAAGACTTAGTGAGTTTGTGAAAATTAATTGTTAGTGTTTTGCGGCGTTTATAAGATGTCTTTAACATGTCAATGGTAAATATTAAATATGTTACTCATCTTAGAGCATAAGATTCTAAATGTGTCATAATAATATACAGGTATGGACCTTAGTTTTGGACAGCTGATGCGGTTCACTTCACGCTACGTGATTGAGTCTGCACTGAAAGCCGAAGCAACGATGCATACTCAACAAATTCGATAACGAAGCCTATACTCAGGTATTCATAAATGTGATTCAATAACTAAAATTGTAAATTGTGACATGCATATGAATAAATAAAATGTTGATATTATTTTAATTGGTAGAAAGTCTATAAAGAAGTACGAGAATTACTTAAAACTAGTCATTTGATGCATAAAAACCAGACCATTCCATCACCGGTCAATTTCGCAAAAATAGTACTGTATACTAAAAAGTATGCATTAGTATACTAAATGAAATTAAGATTCTAAAAACTATTTGCTATTTAGTAACTTAGTGCATGAACCCAGTCGAACCTACATTTTGCATGAAAAATATGCATTAATGACTTCTTTTATTTCTGAGTGTAGGTAGTTTGCATTTAGGCGTATACGGCCAAAGTACCTAAAGTCAAGGTTCTTTTTACTCAACCGTCAGTTAAAATTACTCAACTTTCGGTACTGTGCCACTTACTCAATTTTGGCTTCCCGCATCGAACTCTCAAAGTTGGGTTGTTTTGCTATTCACTCTCTGACAACAATAAAGAGAGCGAATGAAACAGGATGCAAAAAAGAACTCAAAAGTGAGTTTAAAAATACTCAAATTTGGATTCTCTTGTTTTTCAGTGTAGGCTCTTAGCGCAAGGATCGGTTCGGAACAAACAACAGTCTGCCAGAAAAGCCAAAACAGAAGTCTTGGCCGGAGCCAAGCAGAAAATGAAAGAAATTGATCGAATCTATCGGACTATTTATACCTACCTAGTCAAATATAATATCCGTGTGAAATTAAGCGAAGTTTGAATGAATATCCCAAAAATGACCACAATCAACGATCTTCCGAACGAGGTAAGCTGCATCTTCTCGGATGTTTGTAACCGTGTTTCTGACCGTTCCTTGTCTTCAGATCCTTCTCATGATTTTCCAGCAGGTTGAGGATAAGAAAAAATTCACCCGTACTTGCAAGCGCTGGAATGAGCTGATTGCTAACTTCCTGTATCTGAGTATCGATCTCTCTAGCGAGGGATGCATCCGGAAATTTATGGACATCACTTTCACCCGCAGCTATCGGCAGCTGGACATCTACGGGGTGATGTTGGTGCGGTCGGACTTTAACTGGACGGACAGTTCACGGCAGCTGGGAAGTGCGCATGCTAAGCGAGTTCGCTATGGAACTGATCCGTACGTGTTGTTGCGCAAGTGCCTGCAAGTGGTCCGTCAATATGAAGGGACTGTGGAGTATATGAACTTGACCTTTGGGCCGGTTATGGACAAAAGTTTGCTGGCATTCTTGCCCCGGAGCGATGGGCCCAGTTCGTTGGAGACTTTGATGATCCGTTTTACTAGTTGGCACATAATGAAGTCTGAGGATTGGATCGTTGATCGAATGGAGTTTATTTCCGAAGAGGGATTAAAGGAAATTTCAGAGATGCCAAAGCTCACAAGTCTCACGTTTAGCGACAACCGCCCAAAAGGGGATCGAACTGCCCGACGAAAGTTCTTTGACGCAATCGCCCGGAAGGCGAAAGCAATAACAGAGATATCTCTGTCATGTGGCTATTACGCTTGTTTTTCGGATTACCGAATTATTCGTAGTTTTTCAACGCAGTTACAGGTATTGTCTTGTACCGTTTGGCCCATATTTGTGAAAGATTTCTTACAACTTGCGTTTCCGGAAGTAAAAACCCTCTCCCTAAACTTCACACCCTGCACAACAACGCCAGACCCGGGCCGGTTCTTCGAAAACGCTAAATCACTTGTCCGTCTAACCGTTACCAATATCGACGATGATGAGTTCTTCCGGCAAGGTGTCTATCGTAGCGCTGCTACCGTCGAGTGGTTGACCATCACTGGTACCCAAGAAATACCCATGGACGGGCTACAGGGCTTGATCGGTTTGAGGGAATTGGAACTGTGTGCGTATATCGAATCCGATGTGCAAAATGCGGTGCCTTGCTCTCCGTCCTTGGAGAAGCTGGCAATTGATCGATGCACCAGCGGTTTTTTGTTCTACTGCGTTTTGGCGGAAAGTGTTCCTTACATTACGGAACTTTACATCACCGAAGATGAGGCGTTGAATGATGAGTGCCTACGGGTAAGTTTGTCATTTCTTTTTTTTTCTGTTTGAGGATGTGTAAATATGGGACTAAAAAACGATTACAGGTCGGACTCGATTATCCGGGGGTTCGACTAACCGGGGGCCCGATTATCCGGGGCTCGATTATCCGGAAAAAATGGCCCGATTATCCGGGGACCAAATAATTTTTCGTTTTGTTTGCACAATTTTAGATGGCAATATGTCAAAAGATGTAGCAAATGTCAAATACAACACTCATAAATCAGATTCAGCCTATTTGAGAATTATTTTTATTATGTAGATTTTTCGGCTAAAATTCCATTCTCAAAAAATATTATTATAATCATGCCAGCCGTTGAGTTTAAGGACTATAACATCATAAGAGCTTGCTTCTATGTTGATCGAACTGTTTGATTGATAAATCTTAAAAATAAAATAAAAAAAAGATTGGCTCGATTATCCGGAAATTCGATTATCCGGGGAGAATTTTTTTCGGAGTCACCCGGATAATCGAGTCCGACCTGTATATGCATTGTACTTAAGCCTCAATTTTTATTCTTTCAGGTAATATGCACCACAATGCCCAACTTACGGGGGTTGAAGCTCAATCTACAGCTATTCTTGGAATATCCGGTTACTGATGTGGGTTTGCGTTACATCGGAAATCTACGCCAACTGGAATACCTCTCATTGGACTGCTTTGATAGTGCGCATTTGCTTATGGAGCGAAGCCATTTGATTGGTTTTGATTGGGCGCCATTGCTTTGGGCATCGGAAATCCACCTCAATGGATTTCTTATGGTACACTTACTGTTTCATGTTTTTCAAAACTTTCCTTCTACATATTCAAAATTACTATTCTCAGATTGATGTGTCAAACATATTGGATTTTCTGTTGAATCCCAACTTGCGGAGCTTGAGTTTGGAGCGTTGCGGCAGGAGTGCCAGTATGATAGAAACTGTGAGGAAGATCAAGCAGCTGATGGACGTTTCACGACCACTGCCACGTATTGCGGCGATCTGGTGATGTGGTAAGTTGGTAAATTAAAGCAACTAAACGCCATTGCTTCCTCCAACAAACACCAAGAGAACAATGTTATTTCATATTATATTAGCTGATGAGCCGTATAGTAGAACTATATTCATATGCCATACAAATAGACGACTTGTTTTTTAAATTATCAACATACATTTTGAATATATGATTTCAACAAGTTACAGTAAAAATATCCTTTTTTTATTTCATTTTTCGTTATCATTTCGCAGCATTTGGTGGGGCAATGAGAGCGCAAGTCAGTCCAAAGCCGATGAGGGGGCATCCATAAAGTACGCCACGCTTGGAGAGGGGAGGAGGGTTGCCCAATGTGTGACAAGCAATGTTTTAAGTATAGGAAAAACCCGTATGAAGGGGGGAGGGGGGTTGATAATTCCCAGTTTTCGCGTGACGTACTTAATGGATGCTCCCTGATAAGGAGTGGTAATGGTTGAACGGTCTTTGCTAACCATTTAAAGGCCATGGGATAGGAAAAGGGTATTTTGGTGTGGGATATGGCTGTTGGTACAGACTTGACGATATCAATGCTATTATTGGCTTATTTGGTGGTGTTGAGATAATTCCAAATTCTGAATCTCCACGCCAAACTGAGCCGAAATCCAAATTTTCATGAATTTTGGAGCCCGGGAATCAATTTAAAAATCAATTTGAAGTTTGTATGGGAGCGATTTGTCGAATCACCCCTCGTCGGATTTTGTACTGGGCGGAGCTGTCAAGCAGTTGCCTAGCTGTCAAAAGGTGATTTGAACATATCTTTTTGAACTTGATTTTAGGTATCAAAACAAAGTTCTAAAAATCTGAAAAAAATCATAGAGGCTTAGAAAAAGGAGCTCTTTTGTTTAAAAATATAAAATCATAAAATTTTTCTAAATTTAAAAACCTAATTCAGATGCAAAATAATTTTAGGCTCAATAGTGAATCGCATACCATCCAAAACAAAAAAAAAACAATAATTCGCAAAATGCCTAGTAAGTCACAGAAATCAAAAGCGGCCGATTGTTTATTTTGTCAATTATAACAAACGGACACTCCTACCCTTTCCGACTAGCCGGTCAGCCCGGAAAAAATGTTCCTTCAGTTCCGGAAAATATATTATTCCCAATTAAGCCTTTTATCGAATTGTCCGCGTGGTCTTGTAGTATCCCTACGAGGTAAGAATCAGTCATTGCCAGACATATTAAATGCTAGACATGACCCCACACACTAACTTTTTTTTACCGAACTCAGCTATATTTTTGACGAGATTATAACAGCTGAGCGCTCGGTGATCAGTTCGGTAATTAAAACAACTACTGAGCGCTCAGTAGTCGCGGCACTTCACCGAACTGTCAAAAATAACTGAAGTGATTGCTATGAGTATGACGACAGCCCAGCATTTTTTTGAAAGCCGTTCGGTAAAACCATAGGCATTTTTTCAGGGTAGATAGCTGGCCAGCCCAGTGCTTTTTTGACGAAGTTCGGTTACAATGAGACTGTTTTTGCTCCACAAACGACGAGCTTCCAGCAATCATAGTATATTTTGATGCGTTTAATACTTAATTCAGCGTTTTATTTATAATTCAATACAATCACGCTACAGAAATATATTATTCATGTTTCTTGTAAAACCCCAGCGGTCGTCATCTTGTTGCAGAATCTTGCACTGAGTCCGGATGGTGATGTCCTAAGCCACGTTGTTAGCAAAAAAAAAATCATTGGATTCGGTGGGCAAAAATCCGGTGGGATATTCTATAAAGAAAATAAAAAAACATGAAAATCGAAGTACTTACACAGTATATCATTTGCGCTTACATCACACTGTTTGATTCACTTGCAAATCCTGACCATTTTTGTTTGCACAGCCGTGAAACTTCCGAGCACTTTCCAAAACATTGAATTTCTTTGATTACTAATACTGAGCATGGAAATAAAAAAGATAGCGTACGATTTGACAGCTCTGCTCGCGGAACTAACAGTTCATTCAGCACTTTTTTTACAGTCGTACGGTAATCAAATGACGACTATTCAGTAAAAAGTTCAAAATTGCTGATTAATCAGTAACAATTTTTACTGAACTTTTTTACTGCAGGGGAAATGTCAGGTGTGCTGAACATATCAGCAAAAATATTTGCCATACACAGCATATTATCTTGAAAAAATGCTGTCTCCAGTAGTGTATATTACAGTGTTCAGTAAAGACTTGAAAATACTACCGAGTGTTCAGTAATTTCGCTCTTTTGACGAATGTATCCGCTAAAAAAAGTACCGAACATCGAGTGTGGAATTAAGTGTGCATGGGTAGCATTTTCATATGTAAAAGTTTTGCTGAAGTGACTTTCCTATTAGCACAGAACAGATAGACATCATCATTAGAAAAATAGGCGCTGGTCATCAAAAATCGACAGCAGCGAACCTAGCGGTGGCGGGCAAGCTTTTTACGCTGTGAATTTCTCCACCCAGCAGGCAATTAGACGACTATTCTCGTCTAATAGTTCATACACTCAAACAAATTGACTCGTCTAGGATTGCTTGATATTGGGATATTGATGTTTAACATGGATTTGCGCAATTTGTAAAACCCTTGAATGTCACGTGTTAAACATATCTCAAGCTTAGTATCATACGGGAGTATCTACAATGATCGGTTTCTCTTCATCGATTTTCTCTTTGGTTAATAACGTGGCCGGCAAATAATTTCGGCTGTTTTTGTTATTTTAGATGCCAATTCTAGTCGTCCTTCACCGAAACGCACCGAGAGATCATCCGAATATTAGTGGTATATCCCGGAAAAATCCAAAAAGAAAATCGATGAAGAAAAATCGATCATTGTTGATTCGCCCGTATGATACTAAACGCGAGATATAAATTCGCCAACATTTTTTTTGCCCCGACTTTTCAACAAATCACACGTTTATTATGTGTATTTCACGCGGAATTAAATTTAAATGCCTGTGCATTCTGATTGAAGGGGGGTAGGGTGCGTGCACCAGTTATTGCACTACCTATGGAAAACTATTTCTACAAAAATAGGAAGAAGACCGACGAATCAGTATTGGTAAAAACTCAAATCTCATGATTGAGTTGTTTCACGCGCGATTCTTGACTCGCTAAACTCACCACCGAAAAAATCATGCACGTTTTGACTCGTGATTTTACTCATTGCTTTATTTCTTGGTGTTCTTATTATTTACAACGAAGTTATTAGGATTGTATAACAGAATAAAACTAAATCTTGCGTACAACAATAAAGAATGTCGTTTAAAATGATGTGGATTCGTTTTTCAAGTGAACGAGATTTCGGCGCTAAATTCGTGAGAGCGAGATTTTGCATGAAAATCTCGTATGTGAGAAAATGATTCAGAATCGCGCGCGAGTTTGCTCACGCAGGAGACGTTCATGAACCAGTTTTGAGTGTGAGTTTACCAACACTGCGAAGAATATCGTTGATATGTCAAATGATTGATTATTTTCATACTTCACAGGGAACGTTAATAAATTACGTCCAACATTTGGGAGAGGGGTCTAGAAAAGAGTAACAGTACGTGTATTAGGTATAGGAAAATATCGAATCAGAGGGCACAAATTAAACCCGGAAAGCGTCAATCGACTTCCCAGGTGTTGACAAAATGAGACATTCGTTGAAAAATATCCTGGAAGAATTCCCTCGGAGAACGAATAATTTCCGACAAGTGGAAATCCAAAGGCGGTTGAAAAAGATGCTAGCTCTAGAATGAAGCAGAACAGAGTGACGGAATCGAGGATAGGATAATCAAAAAGTTGTACCGCTCATACTCTGGGTACTGGCCTATCGATGTATTCTCCTGGAAATAGTTCAAAAAAAAAAAATAACCCTAAATTGAGTGGAATTAACAAAAACAAAATAGCGGCTCACGTCTGAACTCACGTTCTTCATGGTGGCCATGATGGAACACGTTTGACGTTTTTTTTTTCGTGAGTTATGTGTCACCAGTTATGATACATACACATGCATTCATTAAAAAAATACAACAGCGCAAATTCGTTTGGAAAATTACTTCAATTTCAATCGCATCACATGTGAGATTGTGATGATTTGCCCAAGTAACCACGGTGCTGAAGCCTTATTACATGCAGATATACGGTGTGTTTAGAGCAATCATTGCTTTGCATGAACACTTATGGTTGATTTATAGTGGAAATGACAATTATGCGACTGATTAAAGATTATACCAGTATAATCGTACTTCGATTCTATAATTGCCCATTTCCACTTTAAATCAACCTTAAGATTGCATGTAAAGTAATGATTGCTCTAAATACACCCTTTATCAGCATGCAATATGGCTTCAACACCGTGGTTACTTGGGTGGCTATCGGGTTCTGTAAAAGATAAAGCTTATTGAACGCCAGGTGTAACAAATATTAAGCTGATGTGACTTACATCAAGTCTGATGTGAAGTTCATGTTGTGAATCAGATTAGTCTGCGGTGTATAAACCATTGAATTCAATGGAAAAACACATCTGACTAACTTTGACGTTTATGGAACAGTTCATAAATCAAGCACATGAATCGGCCGTGTCAACTTTTTTCAGTGTGTTCATAAATAGGCGAGTTCCACTGAAACGTCAAACGGTTTTAGACTAGCCGTGCTTGTCATTTTATATGAGAGCATGCACTGTGAATTTCAAGCAAGAAAAAATCATTTTATTCCGCAATGAATGTGAAAATTAACCACATAAGTGGATGGAATTTTCAATTTGCTCTAAGATGCCTATCTGTTCTGTGCTATTAGGCAATTCTCTCATCTCATGTTTGTCTTCAAAACCTTGTCAAGCTTAGAAAATTGAAGCTAATAAACAATACATTACAAGGTTCGAATTCCCATAGAATGAGATCATTCATTCGCACTACAACACCATAGGAGATAATGTCACATTGGCTGATTACAGTACAAATGCGAAAAATCTCCCTTTTCCCCCTATCCGCAACCCGGGAACGCGCCCTGTTGGATTTCGAAAGCCTCGGAGAATATTACAAACCTTCAATGGCATTCCCATACACTAACCCACATTGCCCATTCAGGGGTCTGACTCTGGGCCTATTACCCTCCCTCAGTTTGTAATATTCTCACCAACTTGGAATTATATTTTCCAGACACATAAATGACTTCGACAAATGTTCGATATACTATGCAGCATCATGATCAGTATAACTATATCAGATGACGATGACTTGAAGATCTGATTTTTACAGAATTGTTTGCCATTGATTATACATTCAGCTATTCTAATCATTACTGCAAAGCACATCGACCACATGCCTGAAATCAAAGCTTCCTGGAAGATATAATCCAAGCCCAGGGCAGTATAAGAGATATAAATTTTGGAACAATATTGGGCGATTGCCATTGAAAAAAAATACATGAATGAAAAACACTCTAAGAAAAAAAAAACCAGTGGAATTTGTTTCGTTGAAACACCAGAAACACACTTACAGAAACTTTGAAAAAAAATTGAATAACTACATGTTTTTGCAAATTTACAATGTTCAATTGCCATGGGGCGCCAATTTGGATGCTTGCCAAGGGCGCCATGGGACCACGCTACGGCTCTGTCAATATGCTAAATGTCAAAAATCTCTCAAAAAGCTAACCTATGAAAATTAAAACTATGTCTTATGACTACCGTACATATTGTTATGAAATATTTTGCACATATTAAAAAAAAAACCGCAACCTGGAATCAAACCAGGAATGTCAAGGTTGGCGAGTACTTGCTTTACTCATACGCCCATCGACGCTTCGGAAGTTTAGGTGGTTAGAAGCCAATGAAAGGTTTTGCTAATTTTTAGCAATGGTGTTTCATAACACATCTTATGATTTTCATACGAAGCTCATTATGAGATTTTTCATACGATAAGTCTTATGGATTTCGCTTTTCAATGTATGAAAAGCATACGAGAACTATGAAATGATGAAAAATATAAAAATAACTGATTCATAAAATGTAAACTATGAAAACCATACGAACAGTATCCTCAGTGTATATTACTTTTAAAGTACTCTTCGAAAGATATCTCGGTAACCAAATATCCGATCGTAATAAAATTCAGTCAGGTTACAGTTTTCTATCCAAAAGGATGAAGTTAAAAGGCAGTTTGGTGGTGAAAAGGCTAGTGACGACTCAATCTGCAGTTCTATTTCAACTACTATACTGGTCCTAGCAAACCACTCACCCAAATAACCGCAGAGTACAATACACAGCTCTAGGATTTATTGAATATTATCGATACACACTACAGTGACTAGAGGTTGCACCGACTGAACTAGCACGATTAGCACTGACTAACGGACAGCACTACAGCACACATAATACCTAGTGAAGAATTTTCCACTTGACGAAAAGTTTTCTAAGAGGAGCAAGAATCGAACACACATCGAGGATTGCAAAACGCCTAGACGACCGACGCCTGAAAAGTAATTCCTTAAACTTCTTGTGTACAGCAGCCTAAAAAAATGGTATTCGCAAAACCCGAAACTATCAACATCCAAAGTAGTTTACTCTAGCCAAGGATATTATAGTGAAATGAACCTTATGCATTTTGATGTTTCCACCCTGAACAAATGTTGCTCCAGTTTTGAATACTTACCGAGGCCGAGTGCTGTGATATCAACATCTATGATTAACAAGGAACTCGCGCTTGGGTACTTATATTAAACCATAAAGTTATATTTTCTTTCCCTTCGATGGAATAAACAGCTCCCACCGGAGTGAAAAACCCGGAACCAGGGCCCCACAAAGCACAACAGCGACCAGAATAAGGATCTGACCCGCTTGCTTACTTCTTGACGGCCTGTCCGACCTTGGCCTTCTTGGTACCGCGCACCTTCTTCATACGGTTCTTGCGTTCCTTGCGCTGCTTGCGGGTCATCTTCTTCTTCTCGTACAGTCCGTGACGGCCCAGCCGGTGCTTGGGTTCGAACTTCTTGGCAAAGTCCAGGGTGTCGTAGATCAGCGCGAAGCCGGTCGACTTGCCACCGCCAAAGTTGGTCCGGAATCCGAACACGAACACCACATCGGGGGTGGTCTTGTACATGGCCGCAAGCTTATCACGGATTTCCTTCTTGGGGACCGAAGCCAGACCCGGATGCAGGACATCGCAGATCATTTGTTTACGGCACAGCAGACGGTTGGTCATGAACCGGCGGGTACGGATTGTAGCGGTCGACATTTTGGCGCACCTAAAACCAGAGAAAACAATAACAATCAATCTCCAGCTGATGCAAGTTCATCCTTCCGCAATTTATTGTGCGTTTAGCACTAAATTGATTTCCGAAAAAACTTCATTGACTTCCGCTGCCTTTCCTATGCGTTAAACATAACGTCGGAAGTAGTGCGCTGTACAGTAAATCTGGTTTTCTATACAGCGCACTACTTCCGACGTTATGTTTAACGCATAGGAAAAGCAGCGGAAGTCAATGAAGTTTTTTCGGAAATCAATTTAGTGCTAAACGCACAATAAGTCCGATTTAACGCCGGAAAACAATGAAGCACACGAAACATTCACTTGTAAACAAATCCGATTTGACACTGTGGAGCAGCAGCAGGAAGCCATAACCTCACTCTTCCTGTTCGCAATCGGCCTCGGCAAAGTGAATGTTTCCAGAGCCATTTTCCGGATTATCCCGTTAATTCCACACTCAAATCATAACTTCTCATTAGCCCGACACTTGGATCTATCCATTGCACATAATTAAACCACGAATTCGAACGAAAAACTACCTTTTTTAACAGACTGAAGGTAAAACCTCAACACGTCTTAGCGAACGCACTTTAGCGAAAAGAAAGATCCTTCGGGGAAGGCATGTTAGCTCGGTGACAGTTCTTTCGCGCCGGAATGTTGGCAGCTTTGCGTGTTGACAACTGACGGTTGCGTGCGTTTGATTTCATCTTGAAAGTTTTTCAGGAGGGGTGTCATTCAGGTTCGTTTACACCGCAGTTTAGTGCATACCCAGTGCATTTCGTAAGCTTGACGTAAGTCTGACATCAGTCTTACGGTCAGTCTTACAGAGCTTGACATCAGACTGATGTAAGACTGACGGTCAGTCTGATGTCAAACGATTCTGCACCGTTTGCGTCAAGCTGTCGGGCTTCGAACATGCGAGCTGGATTTCGACGAATCAGACTGACGTAAGTCTGATGTCAAGCT